>NC_053490.1:440384703-440684703 GCF_905171775.1 Rana temporaria
ACCCAATATACACAGATTTGGGTTATTTTTTACCAAAAATATGTAGCAGTATAAAGTTTGGCCAAAATTTATGAATAAAAATTACTAATTTGCAAAACTTTATAACAGAAAGGAAGAAACATGCATTTTTTTTGCAAACATTTCTGTTTTTTTTCATTTATAGAACAAAGAACCAAGATATTATCAAATACCACCAAAAGAAAGATCAATTTGTGTGAAAAAAAAGGACAAACATTTCATATGGGTACAGTGTTGCATGACTGAGTAATTGTCATTCAAAATGTGAGAGCACCGAAAGCTGAAAATTGGTTTGGTTAGGAAGTGGGTTTCAGTGCCCAGTGGTTAAGTGGTTAAAGAGATAACACATTATTAGCTATTGTCATTTATTGTTTATGATGTACTGAGCATATCACACAGCGTTGTTTATTATTTGTTCTTTATTCAAATAGACAGCGGACCATTTTTTATTAGCTTTCTTTTTGGCTTATGTATTATGTATTTATTTTTGTTTTTGACTTATATTTATTTATATAATTAATAATACATTATGGTGATATAGGTATATATATATCTATATATATCTATAAGCAAAGAGAAGGTACATTGGCAACAAAATTGTACAAAAGTGAGGTCTGCGTCTCGTCCCCTTCTTCCCCAGTGGAAAGTGTCTTGAATATTGAGTCCACAGTGAAACATTTCCTCCTGTACAATGAGAAGACCTAATAAAGGAAATAATTATATTCAGAATGAATTGTTACTTGTGTTCCTTTTTCATTTCTAAAATAGAAAATAAAGAAATCAAGGGCTGCCGCACTCCTTAAAACTATGGGGTAGATTCACATAGGAGATACGACGGCGTATCTCCTGATACACCGTCTTTTCTCTGAGTCCGGCCGGTCGTATCTATGCGCCTGATTCATAGAATCAGTTACGCATAGATTTGACTAAGATCCGACCGACGTAAGTCTCTTACGCCGTCGGATCTTAACTGCATATTTACGCTGGTCGCTAGGGATGTGTACGCTGATTTACGCCTAGAATATGTAAATCAGCTAGATACGCCTATTCACAAACGTACGCCTGGCCGACGCAGTACATTTACGCCGTTTACGTTAGGCTTTTCCCGGCGTAAAGTTACCCCTGCTATATGAGGCGTATCCTATGTTAAGTATGGCCGTCGTTCCCGCGTCGAATTTTGAAAATGTTACGTCGTTTGCGTAAGTTGTCCGTGAATGGGGCTCGACGTCATTTACGTTCACATCGAAACCAATGACGTCCTAGCGGCGTACTTTGGAGCAATGCACACTGGGAAATTCCACGGACGGCGCAAGCGCCGTTCGGGAAAAACGGCAATCACGTCAGGTCAAGCCTGATTTACATAACACACGCCCACCTCATCACAATTTTAATTAGGCGGGCTTACGCCGGCCTATTTACGCTACGCCGCTAAGTTGCGGAGGCGTAACGTAAATAGGATACGTTACGCCCGCACAAAGAAGCGCCATTCTACCTGAATCTACCTATTGGTCTTTATTGTACAAATAAAATCCAAAAAACAACCAAAGCGATGCAGTCAAAATGAAGTGAACAACAGGAAAAATCAAAAAGGGGAATCAGGGGGGAAGGCCATGTTCAAGTTAATAAGGTGACTTTGTAGGGACAGCTGCATTGGCAAACATCTGGTGCAAAAGAATTAGTGGTGAAGTTGTGGTGGGGAGGGTATTTGTGTAAATAGGAGTGCCAAAAAATATGAAGGGGTAAGAAAACGAATGGGGTAGGGCAGGGCAGGGCCGTCTTTACCATAGGACAAACAGGGGCAGCCGCCCAGGGCCCTGTCACTGTTGGGGGCCCAAAGCAACCCCCTTTGAAAAAAAAAAAATATATATATAGATATATATATATATTTTTTTTTATTATTTTTTTAGGGGTCTGGAGGTCCCCAGGGGCCCCCAGGGTCCCAGATG
Organism: Rana temporaria; assembly: GCF_905171775.1. Lineage (NCBI taxonomy): Eukaryota > Metazoa > Chordata > Amphibia > Anura > Ranidae > Rana > Rana temporaria. The sequence continues at coordinate 440,386,668 of NC_053490.1, forward strand.
GCAACCCCCCTTTTTTTATTTATTTTTAAATAAAAAAAATATATATATATTTTTTTTTTTTTTTTTTTTTTTTTTTTTTAAAGGGCCAATTTTTTTTTAGAGGTCTGGAGGTCCCCAGGGCCCCGGATGACAACCCCCCTTTTTTTATATAAAAACAACTTTTTTTATATATTTCTTTATTTCTTTTGTTTTTTATATATACAAAGGCATGGCAGCCCATTCAAATCAATGGGCTGCTGTGCCTGCACAAATGAGGGCTGCCAAAACACATACATGTGAACCAGCCAGGCCCAAAATAAGCTGGAGGGGGGCCCAAAAAAAATGTTTGCCCAGGGCCCAAACCATATTAAAGACGGCCCTGGGGCAGGGTATGGGGTCCATAGAGGCAGATCCAGGGGAAGATTCATCTGACACAGGGCCTAGTAGATTCTCAGCCAATCAGGTTTAGTTTGAGTTGGAAAGAATAAATATCCCAGTGAATCCATACCTGTGGTCTTTTTCTTGGGGGTACATTCCCACTAATGTGCTGTAACCACTGAGAGTACCAAATACTTCAATGCACATTGGCCCACAATTAAAAGTTCTTTTTAAAATACTGCTGTAATCCTGCGACATTGATCAAATGTGACCTATAACTGTAGAATTCAAAGTGTAGTGGTTCCCTGTGGATGCAAAAATTAATTAAACAACCTGACAATTAAATCAGTAAAATTATAACATCAAAGAAAAACACTGATTAGCATAATTCAGTGAAAACTGAGTTCATAAAGTTAAATGAATACATTTGTTTAAATTAAAAATTCTAAAAGAGGTTTTATTTCACAACATCAAACATTTTAAAATTTGTACATCTATTTTGTACCCTTGCTTATAACAGATGAATTAAAGGTCTGAAATAACATTATTATCTTACTTTATGTTTTAAAATGGCAATTATTTTAAAAGTCCACTACTGCAAAATATTTTTTTTGATAACTGTGTGCAGTTATTACATGCAATTAAAGTATTCATTATATCCTTATTTTCTTTTTTTTTACATTCCTTTAATTTCTATTTTTTGCAGGAAGACTTATGCCGCGTACACACGACCAGTGCATCCGATGAGAAAGGACCGATGGATAATTTTCATAGGTTAACCGATGAAGCTGACTGATGGTCCGTCGTGCCTACACACCATCGGTTAAAAAAACTATTGTGTCAGAACGCAGTGACGTAAAAAACAAAGACATGCTGAAAAAAACGAAGTTCAATGCTTCCAAGCATGCGTCGACTTGATTCTGAGCATGTGTGGATTTTTAACCGATGGTTGTGCCTACTAACGATCGGTTTTGTCCTATCGGTTAGGAATCCATCGGTTAATTTTAAAACAAGTTGCCTTTTTTTTTAAACGATGGTTAACTAACCGATGGCGCTCACACACGATTGGTTTTGACCGATGAAAACGGTCCATCAGACCATTCTCATCGGTTTAACCGATCGTGTGTACGCGGCATAAGCTCTCCAGCCAAAGTAGAAATGACAGGGGTTGGGATAAACTGTAATGCCGCGTACACACGATCGGAAATTCCGACAAGAAAACTGTGGGTTTTTTTTCCGATGGAATCTTGGCTCAAACTTGTGTTGCATACACACGGTCACACAAATGTCAAGAACGCGGTGACGTACAACACTACGACAAGCTGAGAAAAATTAAGTTCAATGATTCCGAACATGCGTAGGATTTTTGTGCGTCGGAATTGCATACAGACGATTGGAATTTCCAACAAGAACAAGAAACAGTGGCAGCATCAGTTGTGTTGTTTGATTTTTTTTCTTTGAAGCAGACTTAATCCAAATGAGTAAAAGGTAATGAGTAGTGTTAGTTTGCTTAAATCACTGTTACTTTTTTTTTTTTTTTTTTTGAAGCAACACTAAAAATATTAACAAAATGGAAAAAAATGTAAATAAAATAAAATCAGCAATAAAATATTAGCTAAGGGAAAAGGAAAAGAAGCAGTCAATTAGGGTTGATTATGGTGAAAAGGGTCAAATTGAAATGAATTCCTATTCTATTTAATATGAAATGTTTTTTGCCAGGTTGCTTCAACTGACATCATGCAGAAGGAAGCTCATTACCATGTTCTGCAGATGAATGAGACATCAAAGAAAATAAATGGTCAGTATAACTCAGTACCAGGGTGGATTCGATTTAAATCATAATTTTTAAAGAGCAACTGTCACCTGTCCTGTAGCGGCTCCTCCTCTGACCCGCTATTGACTCACTGACAGTCCTATTCACTTTAATGGGACAGCTGGTGATGCGGCAGTGACGCAACAAGGTGAGGGATGGGGCGGCAGCAGGTGAGTGGATGCCCGCTAACAGGCACTGCCATGATGGATTTAAAAATAACAAATGCTCTTTAAATGTAAGAACTCATTGTTGCTGGTAGTTAGAATCTTTAATATTTGCAAACAAAATTAAGGTTTCCTATTTGGAATAATAAGCTGCCAGGTTAGTAAAATGGCGATATCAGAACCGATTTTACGGTAATAGGGTAATCACATATAATTGGAGAACTACTCAAATTATTTTATTTAATTAAAACAATAGCATTGCCGTTCAGGTTATCGCAGCTTGCAGAGCTAGGATTCATTAAATGAGTTTACCAAAATAGCAAATATTGCAGAATATACAGCCTAATGCTACATAACTAAGCTCAGTTTCATGCTGAATAAATTAAATCATTAATGTATCTTAAATATAAAAGTATCTTTAAATACTTTAGATTTTTACTTCAAAACCACTTTATTAAAATACATTTGATAAAAGTAAAAACAATCAGATTTAAATAAAAAAAAAAAAGATTTTTTTGATTTTCTTAAAAAAATCATTGTTTTTTATCCACCCTGCTCAGTACTCAGTTTATAAAGTTGAATGAATACATTTGTTTAACCACTTAAGGACCAGCCACCGCAGTTATACTGCGGCAGGATGGCTCCCATGTGCCACTTGCCATCATGGTACGTTGGCAGCTTCAAAAGCTCTAGGGGGGTGCACGATCGCTCCTGAGAGAGACAGAATGGAGGTCTGTCAATGTAAACAGACATATCTTCACTCTGTCAGGAGAGAGGAGACAGATCTGTTGTTCCTACTGATTAGGAACAGCGATCAGTCTCCTCCTCCAGGCAGTCCCATCCCCCCACAGTTAGAAACACTACCTAGGACACACATTTAACACTTTGATTATGCCCTAGTGTTAACCCCTTCCCTGCCAATGACATTTATACAGTAATCAGTGACTTTTTTTTAGCTCTGATCGCTGTATAAATGTCAATGGTCTCAAAAAAGTGTCAAAAGTGTCTGATCTGTCTCCCGCAATGTCGCAGTCTCGCTAAAAATCACTGATCACCGCCATTACTAGTAAAACAAATATATAATAATAAAAATGCCATAAATCTATGCCCTATATTGAAGATTTTTGTGCAAACTAATCAATATAGGCTTATTGCGATTTTTTAATTCCCCTAATTAGTAACTAACTACACTATTTGCAGGCATCTGTGTATCCTTATATTGGAGTCTGTTTGGTCCTTTCTAATTTGTGATTGCCTGATACGCGATTTTGATCCCCTTCATATTTATATAAGACAGTTCCCGCATGCATTATTTTCATTCGGTCTATATACACTAATAGTGGAATATTTGTGTTTCACTTGAGTATAAGCTTATACCATCTTTTCAAAAGAATTTTTATATCCATCACAGATATATATACCATCCTTTTCATGACCGATGTTTTAATTGGTTCCACTTTATTTTAATCCGTTTTTTTGGGGTTTTTGCGTATACCTATCGGGTTGCATCGTGTCCAATCACGGTACATCACTTGACTGGGGACTAGGAGCCCCTTGTGTAGTTATGTTCATATTTTTGTACCTCTTCACACTGATGCACCCACACACCGTTGTATTGGGTTCACCATCTTCCATTTTTCACATCAATACATTTTTGTATTTAACCCTTAACTCCCCTTTTGGTACACTTATTATACAACACTTTTTCTTGACTCCTTCTCATCATCATTAACAATAATAATTTTCTCACATTAAATACGTCCACATTGTCTTAGCACATACCCGGTATGCGTACACAATAGATGTGTTCACTGTAATGTGACTGGGTTGCGGTGTATCTACACACTACCCATGCATTTTGTCCTCCTTCCTGTTCATTTTTAACATATGATATTATCTTAGTTTTACATTTAATTTTCAGTCTCCAGAGTCATTTCAGTACTTGCAATGCACTAATTATATGCATACAATTTTACATACTTGTGCACTATACTGCGTCCTAGCTCTACACTCAACGTGCATGAACTAGCATACAAATTTATATATTTATTCATTATAGTGCGCTCTATATATATGCTCATCGGCTCTTGGTTTGGAGACTGTTCACTTCTGATAGGTACGGTTGATGGACTAATATCAAGATATCACATATATTTTGTTTTTTTTATTATACTTTCATTTACTTATGGGTTTGTTCACTGTTCACATTATATCTACGATAGAGAGGTATATAGCGGGACACACCCACACATGGGTGTCCTCTGACTTATAAATCTCTATATATACACATGTATGTGTTATGTCTAGATTACTACACTATAATGTTTATGATTATGTATTATGCACAACTTTCTTTGTATAGGGTGTTTTTGGTTTACATGATGACTGTGTTATGTATATGTATTTTTCATTCTCACTCTATACATGCAAAAGAAGTTTGGTGAGGAATCAGAGAGTTTGTGTTGATTAAGGTGTGTTCACACATATGTGTTTTAGTATGCACAGGTGAGCCGTGACTCCCACCAGGTGTGGAGGGGGGGGAGTCTCCCAATCACAGGCTCCTCCCGGCCTGTTGGTGATGGGAGTCACGTGCTCACCTTTATTTCTTTCATATAGGTCAAACAGTCCAGTTTGCACACTAGCCATGATTAAGCACTAGCCTAGTGCAAAACGCGTCGGCTATCTACCTGTTCCTTTGTTGCACCTTGTGAAGTGATGTACTTGCTGTGTTTTTTTTAATAAAAGACAACCGTTTGGTCATTGGAGTGCGGCTATCCATCCTCTTTCTTCGTATCTTATGCATGGTCAAGTGCATCGCCAGCACCCACGGTATCCTGAGTCAGTCCATCTCTACATAGTGACCCACCTGGAGCGGTGATCCCTTCTCTTCTCACTGACAGTCCTATTCACTTTAATTGGACAGCTGGTGATGCAGCAGTGACGCAACAAGGTGAGGGATGGGGCGGCAGCAGGTGAGTGGATGCCCGCTAACAGGCACTGCCATGATGGATTTAAAAATAACAGATGCTCTTTAAATGTAAGAACTCATTGTTGCTGGTAGTTAGAATCTTTAATATTTGCAAACAAAATTAAGGTTTCCTATTTGGAATAATAAGCTGCCAGGTTAGTAAAATGGCGATGTCAGAACCGATTTTACGGTAATAGGGTAATCACATATAATTGGAGAACTACTCAAATTATTTTTTATTTAATTAAAACAATAGCATTGCCGTTCAGGTTATCGCAGCTTGCAGAGCTAGGATTCATTAAATGAGTTTACCAAAATAGCAAATATTGCAGAATATACAAGCTAATGCTACATAACTAAACTCAGATTCATGCGGAATGAATTAAATCATTAATGTATCTTAAATATAAAAGTATCTTTAAATACTTTAGATTTTTACTCCAAAACCACTTTATTAGAATACATTTGATAAAAGTAAAAAAAATCTGATTTAAATTTTAAAAAAAATACATATTTTTTGTATTTTCTTAAAAAAAATCATCGGTTTTTATCCACCCTGCTCAGTACTTAGTTTATAAAGTTAAATGAATACATTTGTTTAACCACTTAAGGACCAGCCACCGCAGTTATACTGCGGCAGGATGGCTCCCATGTGCCACTTGCCATCATGGTACGTTGGCAGCTTCAAGAGCTCTAGGGGGGTGCACGATCGCTCCTGAGAGAGACAGAATGGAGGTCTGTCAATGTAAACATACATATCTTCACTCTGTCAGGGGAGAGGAGACAGATCTGTTGTTCCTACTGATTAGGAACAGTGATCAGTCTCCTCCTCCAGGCAGTCCCATCTCCCCACAGTTAGAAACACTACCTAGGACACACATTTAACACTTTGATTATGCCCTAGTGTTAACCCCTTCCCTGCCAATGACATTTATACAGTAATCAGTGACTTTTTTAGCTCTGATCGCTGTATAAATGTCAATGGTCTCAAAAAAGTGTCAAAAGTGTCTGATCTGTCTCCCGCAATTTTGCAGTCTCGCTAAAAATCACTGATTACCGCCATTACTAGTAAAAAAAAAATCTAATAATAAAAATGCCATAAATCTATGCCCTATTTTGTAGATTTTTGTGCAAACTAATCAATATAGACTTATTGCGATTTTTTTTTACCAAAAATATGCAGAATAATACATATGGGCCTAAACTGAGTAAGATTTTTTTTTATACATTTTTTTGTTTTGGGATAATATTATAGCAAAAATATTTTTTTTTCAAAATTGTCAGTTTTTTTTTGTTTATAGCGCAAAAAATAAAAAACGCAGGGGTAATCAAATACCACCAAAAGAAAGCTCTATTTGTGGGGAAAATATAACATACATTTTATTAGAGTACAACGTCGCACGACCGCGCAATTGACAGTTAAAGCGATGCAGTGCTGTATAGCAAAAAATGGCCTGGTCATTTAGTTTCCGGTCCTTAAAGGGTTTGTAAAGGTTCATCTTTTATATTCTAAATTGGTTCATTTAAGCTAGTGCATTGTTGGTTCACTTACCTTTTCCTTCGATTTCCCTTCTATTTCATGAATTCCCCACCCTCTTGAGTGCAGCTTACGTTCCTCAAATGTGTCCCCACTGGGTTCCCTTAGTTCCTTTTTTTATATATATTTTTCTTTATTTCGTCTTTATCAATTCGTGGCAGCACCCCCCCAGGCCCATGCCTGAAGCTGTGTAAGGGGCCCCATAATTCCTGATGGCGGCCCTGCCTGGCATGTTGGCATACAGGTGTTGTCCTGCAAGTGTGGTTGCTCAGCTCGTCCGTAACGGTGCTGCTGCAGCTGCCCTCCAGCTGACCTGTGCACGTCTGGTGCTGAGTTACACCTGCTTTATGTGGAATAACTTTAGGCCGGACGTTGAACTTACGCGCACCGCGCGTAGCCTGCGCCGGGCGCACGTACATTCGTGAATCACCGTATCTCCCTCATTTGCATATTTGAATACAAAATCAATGGGAGCGGCAAATGCACCCAGCGTAAATATGCGCCTACGATACGCCGGCGTAGGAAAGTTACGTTGGTCGTAGGAAGCCTATTTTCAGGCGTATCTAGTTTTGTGGGCACGGCGCACAGATACGACGGCACATATTTACACTTACGCAGCGTATCTCGAGATACGTCGGCGTAAGTGTTTTGTGAATCCGGGCCTATAACTTTTGCGCAAACCAATTTTTTTTTACCAAAAATATGTAGAAGAATACGTATCGGCCTAAACTGAGGAAAAAAAATATTTTTTTATATATTTTTTGGGGATCTCTATTATAGCAAAAAGTAAAAAATATATATATTTTTTTTTAAATGCCACTCTATTTTTGTTTATAGCGCAAAAAATAAAAACCGCAGAGGTGATCAAATACCACCAAAAGAGGGCTCTATTTGTGGGGAAAAAAGGACGCCAATTTTGTTTGGGAGCCACATCGCACGACCGCACAATTGTCAGTTAAAGCGGCGCAGTGTCGAATCGCAAAAAGGGACCAGGTCCTTAACCTGCATAATGGTCCGGGTCTTAACCGGTTCAATACCTGCATTGGAATATTTCCCATCTATACCTGTTCTAGTAAAATCCATAACATTTTGAATTTGGCATAATTTCCTCTTCAGGTGAAAATGATCATCAAGTAGGGAGGGTAATTCTTCCTATTTACGAATCTGCTCCTAAGTGACCATCGGTGGTGCCCTCTCCAGTCAGGGCCGTCTTTAATGTTGATTGGACCCTGGGTAAAAAAATTCTTGGGGGGGACCCCCCCATGCAATTTTGCTCTCCACCTGCTCTGAGACATACAATAAATATCAGCTAGACTTAAAATCAGTTTACTGTATCAGATCAGACAGTGATTGCAATTGGTTGCCAGAGGTTACAGCATATCATTACCATTTACTGACTGGTTGCTAGAGGTTACAGCACACATTACAGCTCACTGATTAGTTGCTAGAGGTTACAGTACATGATTTCTTCTTGTTCATTGGTTGCTAGAGATTATTTTACAGTAATTCTGCTCAGTGGTTGGTTGCTAGAGGTTACAGCACATCATCTCTTCACTGCAGAGGGGCATAATATACATATGTAAATATACGTTGGCAGAATGGCACGTACAGGCAGATGGACGTGCCTATACATCCCTGCCTAGACGTGGGACGGGGGTTGTGAGTCGATCGGGACCCCCCCCCCCCCCGGTACATGCTGCGGTCGGTAATCGTCTGGGAGCGATCCGGGATGAGGGGGCGGCTATTCGTTTCTAGCCGCCACCCCCCCCCCCGCGATCGCTCCCCGGAGCTGAAGAACGGGGAGAGCCATGTGTAAACACGACTTCCCCGTGCTTCACTGTGGCGGCTGCATCGAATGTGTCATCTCTTTTATAGGGAAACACAATCGATGATGTCAGACCTACAGCCACACCCCCCTACAGTTGTAAACACACACTAGGTGAAACATAACCCCTTCAGCGCCCCCTGTGGTTAACTCCCAAACTGCAACTGTCATTTTCACAATAAACAATGCAATTTAAATGCATTTTTTGCTGTGAAAATGACAATGGTCCCAAAAATTTGTCAAAATTGTCCGAAGTGTCCGCCATAATGTCGCAGTCACGAAAAAAATCGATGATCGCCGCCATTATTTTGTAAACGTTATAAATTTTGCGCAAACCAACCGATAAACGCTTATTGCGATTTTTTTTCTTCAAAAATAGGTAGAAGAATACGTATCGGCCTAAACTGAGGAAATTTTTTTTTTTTTATATATATTTTTGGGGGATATTTATTATAGAAAAAAGTAAAAAATATTGCATCTTTTTCAAAACTGTCGCTCTATTTTTGTTTATAGCGCAAAAAATAAAAACCGCAGAGGTGATCAAATACCACCAAAAGAAAGCTCTATTTGTGGGAAAAAAAGGACGTCAATTTTGTTTGGGAGCCACGTCGCACGACCGCGCAATTGTCTGTTAAAGTGACGCAGTGCCGAATCGCAAAACCTGGCCTGGTCCTTTAGCTGCATTTTGGTCTGGGGCTTAAGTGGTTAAACTGGGATAGTTGGCAAGTATGAGGCAGCTGCTTTGGGCCCCACAACAATAACAGGGCCCAGGGAAGCTGCTCCTTTTGCCCTGACTTAAAGACAGCCCTGCTTCCAGTAATGAAGACCAGTGATCTCATGCTGTTCTCTGTACAAAAAACTAGTCGTGTTGCTGACCTTCACAGTTGCGGACCCTGTGAGAACCCTGCAATATATTAAATTTTTGTTCTTGGATTTAGGTATGGAAAGCAACTTCATTGACATACCCAAACTTTTATAATATAAAACAGAAAATACATTGATAATTGAAAACCATTTACATCAAAAATGTTTACTGAATATAATGTCCTAAAACATTTTTTTGGGGTTCCCAAACATCTAGAGCTGTACTCTGAGTAACCAAAAATGTAAAATGGGTATGAAACCAAAAGAGGGAAGAGGAAAACGACAAGCGGGGGAGGAAAAAGGGGAAGGTATACAGTCTCTTCTACAAAAATTGCAGAGTTGTGCCACTATACACAATACACTGTATATACAGTATATATTAGACAGGGACAAGTCCAATTTTTGTTTCCTTGCTCAGTACTCTGTTCCAAAATAAACCTGCTTAAACAGTGATGCTTGATGCTTATCCAATTAAAAGGATTACTAATGGAAGGAAGAGATATGTAATCCAATACACTGAACACTAACTTGCACATAGGATTGATTACAAAACCACACAGCTGATCAATTCCTTCTGCTTTTAGAAGATTCCTAGGAACACATTTTGGTAACAAAGTAACAAAGCTGTCATGCCAGCAAAATGTAATGTTACTCAAACATCCTACATTAGCAGACACGCAGAAACAAATTCTATATTGGTGCCATTTGTAGTCATACTGGAGCCCCAGTACTGTGCATTCAGTGAGGATTCACTACATTGGTGGATGAGTAGGCTGTGTGAAGAGGATGTTCGCCTATACCAAGAGCACTGGGGTGGGCTTTTTTGATGCCTATTTATTGTCTGCTGCCTTGGGGCAGTTACTGACACTTTTTCTGAACAGTAGCTCCTGACGTTTCGCTGCTATTTTGGAAATGTTTCTTAGTTACTATAAACTCCATTTACGGTGCTGTTTCCTAGAGGGCGGTCTTTCCATCAGTAAGTGGGCAGTGCTTGTGCAAGAACCCATCTTGTGGTAAAGAGAGCTCTCTGCATGTGTCTGCTCCAATAAAAGGTCTACTCGCTCTAGGGCAGTGGTTTTCAACCTTCCCAATACCGTGACCCCTTGGTAACGTTTCCCAAGTTGTGGGGACCCCTAACAGAATTTTTTTTGTTGTACCGTGGGTTGTCAGCACCTTTAACCCACGGACATTTAGCGCTCCCCGAGTCCCTTCCACTCATACAGTATAAAAAACCCTTATGGTACATTTTAGGATGTACCACTCTTTATTCTCTTTTCTTTGCCTATTATTTCTCTCTATCGTAATTTCCTGTGTTTTCCCTCCATCCCTCTCTCTAGCCGTGTTTCTTGTTCTTTCTCTTATTCTTTCTCTCCCTTTTTCTTTGTCCCCCCCCCTCTTTTCCTCTACCTTCCATGTATTCTCTATTCCTTGGTGGGGTGGTGGGGGGAGTAGGATGAGTAGGATGAGTGGCAGAGCTGGCGGGGGTGGGATCAGTGGCAGAGCTAGCGGGGAGTTGTAATGAGTGGCAATGCAGGCGGGGAGTTCTGATCAGCCAACTTAGGTGCTCTTGATTAAGGTCATCTGCTGATCCGAGAACTGTAGTGGCGACTTTTACTTTCAAAATATTTTTATTTTCATAGTATATAGAATACAATGTTATACTTTGTTCCAAAGTCACATAAATAATAAATCCTGGACAATGACAAAATTAATTGAATAAGTGCTGAGTAGCTTAAATACCTGTATGCATAGATAAAAGAAGTTAAGAGGGTAAAATAATCCTATTAAAGGGGTTTTCCACACATTTTTTAAGTTTATTAAAAGTCAGCAGCTACAAAAAGTGTAGCTGCTGGCTTTTAATAAACTGACACTTACCTGCTCCAGCGTTCCAGCGACTTGCCGGGCCGGGGGTCCGCTCCTCTCCCCCCCTCCCCGGCCGACGTCTTCATTGTCACTGTGGGCACCCGGCCGTGACAGCTTTCGGCTTCACGGCCGGGCACCCACTGCGCATGCGCGAGCGGCACTGCGCATGCGCGCGCGGCGCTGTTTAATTGGACAGGCGATCGCCTGGGACCTGTCACGTGTCCCAGGCGATCGCCTACAGGGAGGGGCTGCCAAAAGGCGATATGACGTATCGCCTTTGCAGCCCCTCGGCGGAAGGAGGAAGTGGGACAGGAAGTCCCCTTCTCCTGAAGCCCCCCCCCCCAAAAAAAAAATTACATGCCAAATGTGGCATGTAAGGGGGAGGGGAGTGGGTTAAGAGGAAGTTCCATTTTTGGGTGGAACTCCTCTTTAAGTCCTACCGAGAAAGCAAGGGAGAGACACCAAGGAGCAGAGGTATTCTCCAAATTTGTAGTGTATTGCAGCAGTGACACCTATGCCAAAATCAGGAGATAGGGTCTCCTCCAGCCCCTCCCACTTCACATTCCTCACCAGTCAGCTGACCTCTATTCTCTGCCCCCCAGCCATGTGGTGCAAATTGATGGCACAGTGGCTGCGTTTGATGGCATGGCACAGTGGTGCGAATTGATGGCACAGTGGCTGCGTTTGATGGCATGGCATAGTGACTGCATTTGATGGCATGGAACAGTGGTGACAATTAATGGCACAGTGGCTGCGTTTGATGGCATGGAAGAGTGGCTGCGTTTAATGGCATGGCACAGTGGTGCGAATTGATGGCACAGTGGCTGTGTTTTATGGCATGGCACAGTGACTGCATTTGATGGCATGGCACAGTGGTGACAATTGATGGCACAGTGGCTGCATTTGATGGGCACAGTGAGGCTGCAATTTTTTTTCTTTTTGTTTGCGACCCCCTAAAAACTTTGAGCACCAGCCGCCACTGACAGGAGCCTACATTTGCAAGATTATTTTTTAAAGGGATAATGCCTGCAGCGTTGCTTATACTGTTCCTTAGTTACTTATGCCTGAAAACATGTCTGATACCAAAAAGAGGAACATCACTTTGCTTATGTTATGGACCTTCACAGGTTTGATCTTGGACAGGACACATCATTTGTGACGCTGTAAACCCCCCCTTCAGGATACCTTGGTTTGTTTCCATCTGTGACTTATCTCTGGGCCCAAAAGGTATAGGCGGCTAGTATATCTGGTTTATCTCAGATACCCTGATGCCGGAGGGTATGCCATCTAAGCTAGCTACGATGTTCGATTTTAGACACCTGTTTGTGGAAACAGATTTCCAGGAAAGGACCCCTTCCTTCATGAATTGTCATCTGTGTCTTTATCAGGGCATGTTGACCTGCTGAGGGCCAGGATGAGAGGGGCAGGAAGGGCAGCCCCAGGTGCACTGTTTTCATATGGGAAGGGATGGTGAGTTCTTACCATAAAATCATTTTCTTTAGTAGTTAATTGGGAGACACAGATCCTCCCCTTCATATGGTGTTTCTGCTGTTGACTTGTTTTTATAGTTAAGTTTCTTTTGAAGGTTATTATTCTTCACTATGGTTTACTGTTTGCCACTTATGAGTTTGTTTAGTATGTGCAAGGCAATATCCATTAAGCTGCCTTTGTACTTTTATTAAAGCCAAGCAACTTTTGTCTTGAGCCTTTTGCCTGCTGTCCAACCTCCTAAAGGCAGGGGCCAGAGGTCAGAAACAGTACATTTTTTTTTTTTTTTTTTTTTTTATAGATAATAAACATAATAGCAGGCATCTTGGGGTGTCTGCTCTTACCTAGGACTTTACATTTTAATAAGTGGAAGAGGCAGAAAAGTAGTTAATATAAAAACAAAACATTTGTAATAAATCATTGTGACTGCTAGTTTTGCTCTCAGGGGTCCCAAACAAGGTGCAACTATTTTGACTAATTCACCAGTATGTGAAGGTCCCTGAGATCTACTTTAGAAATTATTGCTCAGTAGATCCAAAAGTTGTCAAAGAAGACTCCAGAGACATTAATGACAAATTTAGGCTCAAAGGTGAAAGTAAACTCCAAATGTGGCAATTTATTTACACCTTGGATCACATACACAACCAAACTACATACTGCTATATAATATATAGATACACCACTGATAGGCTTAGACATAAATTATGTAGAAAGGCCTTCTGCGTTCTTTCTTTTTTTTTTATTGTTTTAGTTTTACATACTTTTTCAGTGTGCTTCCTTGTCCATATTCCATTTAGGAGCAGATAATGTATGCATTATGAATTGGACAGCAGTAAAATTTTACTGCTTGCCTCCTATGAGTAGTCAAAGACTGCTGGTACAAAAGCTTTAGACTACTCTAAGGCCCCGTACACACGACCGGATCTATCCGCTGGGATTGATCCGCGGATCAGTTCCAGCAGATAGATCCGGTCGTGTGTACCGCCTAGCGGACATTTCCCAGCGGATAAAAATCCAGCCGACGGATTCCCAGCAGATAAAAATTTCTTAGCATGCTAAGAAATCTATCCACTGGAATCCAGTCCAGCGCACTGATCCGGTCGTCTGTACAGACTCACCGGATCAGTCCGTCCGCTCCCATCCCTCGCATGCGTCGTAATGATTCGACGCATGCGTGGAAGTATTTACCTTCCAGGGTCGCGCACGTCGCCGCGTCATCGTCGCGGCGACGGCGCAGCCACGTCACCGCGGATGTATTCCGCAGGGATTTCGATCTGATGGTGTGTACAGCCATCAGATCCAAATCTGCCAGAGGATTTATCCACTGGAAACGGTCCGGCGGACCGTTTCCAGCGGATATCCTCTCATCAGTACGAGGCCTTAGGCCTTGTACACACAGGCAAGAATCTCGTCAGGAAAAAACATAGTTTTTCACGATGACATTCTTGGCAAGAATCTCTTGCCGCCCGAGTGTACACACAGACCTTTCAAAATAACCGCGGTTCTCTTGAAAGGCAAGAACGCGGTGACGTCATCGCGTACGACGAGCATGCGCTCATCACATTCGATGCCGTCGCCGCCATCTTGCTTCACCCTACCTATGCCGTGAAAGCTACCGACTCATTTCGAGCATGCCCGTGTTTCCACGGCATCAGTTAAGTATACACACTCTCAGGTTTCTCGTCGAGAAACACGCGGACAAAAAGTTTGACGAGAAAATAGAGAGCAGGTTCTCTATTTTTCTCGTCGAGATTCTGCCAGATTTCCAGACGAGAAACTTGAAAGCCTCGTACAAACGCTCGGTTTACTCGGCAAGAAAGCTCTGCCAGCAGTTTTCTTGCTGGTTCTTGCCGAGAAAACCGAGCGTGTGTACGAGGCTTCAGTCAAGCCCCCACCAATATGATGAGTCACTGTAGGATGCTTATTACAAAAGTGATCTGTGAAATAAATGGCTTATGGTTCAATACCTTTCCCTGTTCTGAATAAATGATCACAGTATAAAAATAACATTGACAGTAAAAAGCGTTAAATTCAGCCATAAACCCATTTTTACGTAAGACAGAGAGCTAGCTCTCTGTCTTACGTAAAACAGAAATTGCCTAAAAACTGACCTAAGAAAGACATATTGTGAAAGGCAGCAATTTCAGTTAACTTAGCAGAAGAAAGCAACACATTTTACTGTAAAAGCCTGTTCTTTAAAATGTTAGCACTTATGGTTTCATGCTATTGAAAACACACGTGTGCATTAAAGGGGGTTTTCATTTTCCATAACAAATGTTAGATAGGCTAAAATAAAAGTAGTAGGTGCAGCTCAAGAAATGTAATATAAAAAAAGCTCACTTTAGGAATAATACAATATTTGTGAATCTATAGTATACCTTGTGGGCCCCTTGCACACAGGGGCATCTAGCTGCTGTGTGTCCCTCTTGACATTTTATTGCACCTGTGAAGGACATGTGCAGTGTCCAGCCCTGCTGCCCGCAGACTGTCAAAGTCTATGGCAAGCTGTGGCTGAATGCTGTATCTAGTGCATAGCTCCAAACTGTCCCGGATTTCGAGGGACTGTCCCTGATCTATATAGTTATATAAATCTTTCAAAAAGCGTTTTCCAGTGCTAAACCTTTCATCCAAAAATTTCTGCATTTGTAAATTTCAAAAGCCAGTATAAAGGAATAGTTGTAAAAAAGCCCATGGGTTTAACAAATAGTGTTTTTTTTTTTGTTGAACTCTTCTTTAAGGGGGTGTGGCAGTTGGTGTGTCCTATGCCTACATACTTTTTCTAGTAGGTGTTCCTCATTCCCATCTCAAAAAGTTGGGAGGTCTAGTGGGCCTTGCATTTAGGGCCTCATGCATTCCAGGACAAATGCCCAGAAAGAAGAAGACCTGCCTTTTGGCATTTGTCCATGAATATACAGAACCCTAAACATGAGTACCACTTGATACAGCATTCAGCCCCATCCAGTTGCAGTCTGGCATGACTCTTTAACAGTACTGTGGAGCTAGAAGTGCTAAGAAACAGCACATTAACGCTACCTTTTTCTTTTCTCGTACAGGCAGGGCCATCTATACCCCAACCTTCTCCCCTCACCTGCTTTCCACACTTATATAGATACATTTCCCTTGCTCCCTTGCAGTTCCATTTATCTACCAGGAGCAAAGTAAAATGCCCAGCACTTTCGGGTATGGCTGAACATGTCACTTGCGCTGATGTGCCCTATGATTGGCCTAGCACTGTCAAATGGAGGGAAGTGTCTTGTGTAAATTCTGACAAGTAAATTTGGGGCTTACATAGGGACTTTTTTTCCCTGGTTAGCTGAACAGAGTGATAGGAGAGCAAAGAAAAGGTGGGTGTATAGTACTGGGAATGTGGGGAAGTTTCATGGTTATGTAGCGGTACCCCCATGGGGACTGCTAATTGACTCCATACCACATGGGCTATCCCTACTCTGCAGATTCTCTCTTACCTCTGACACATTGGGTTCCATTGTAATATTCCACAATAATAATGCACTCACAAGAGATTACTGAATCACTTAAAAAACTTTACTAGAACAATAGGAATGGCATGAAGTTCTTGTATAATAATCAACAATGAATGAACTCAGATTATTATAATTAGTGGTGATGTATATTCAAATTAGCAATATATATCACCATACCCAAACAGCAGGATATGTGAGTAGGTAGGCAGTGGAGCGGCCCCCAATACTTCAATACCTCTACTGAATTACCTCTCCACAAATGCCCACACACACACACACCAAACACAACAGTAAACAGTATATGGCTCAATTTTATATTGCTAAATGGCTCCCTCTAGAGTGTAGTTCCATGTGACCTTATTGTATTATGCAAAGCTTAGAAAATCACAAAGTAATGGCAGTTCTTTATGTTCCAGTCTTTTCTTCTGCTAGCTTAGTTGTCTTGAGGTATAAGGTGGTGCACTTAAATGTAATCCAAAGCTTCCTGAAGCTGTAGAGACACTGTAGGTGCTAGGCAGGGGCCAGCGGCGCCCTGCCCTTTTGCCATCACTTCTGCTGGGGACTCCATATTATCCGCTCCAGCTAACTGTTGGGGAAGGAGGCTGGATTCCTCCACACCCAAACTGTGTAGCTGCCATTGTGGAGGTGAGCTGGCTGCTTCCTTTTCCATTCCCTCATGTGGTTGCTGGGACAACATGTCTGTGGTACTGTCTCCCAGATGCACGGATCTTTGCTGGGGAGGAAAGACCACGTTCTCCACCCTGGCCAACTGTTGGGGAGGGACGATGAACACCTTCTCTCTCTTCTCCCCCTGTATCGGCTGCTGGGAAGTGATCGCCACCTTCTCACCCTGAGCCTCCGGAACTGCCACAGGGGTGGGGCAGAGGTCTTGAACCCTCTGACCGGTGACCAGCGCTTTAGCTGGGGAAGTTCCATGCAACTCCACAGATACTGCTGTTGGTGATGGGCAGAGCATAGTGAAGTGTGGCCCTGATACCAGCTCTTCTGCTGAAGGCTCATCAAGTTGTTCTAACTCAGCAGAAAAGTCGATCAGATCCCCCGTCTCCGCAACTGGTGTCTGGGGATGGGGGTTAACCATCTCCTGTCCGTGGAACCCAGAAGATGCTATCGGTGCTGGGCAGAGGTTAGCAGTACTCTGCCCTGCTGTCAGCACTTGATATTTGGGGAGGCAATATCCAGATTTTCCACTGCCGATTCTCTGGCATACTGCTGAATAGGCACATTCCTACATCCAAGATCATCCCATACAGAAACAGGATCATCAAGGTCAGTCAGCACTTGCTGCATCCGCCATAAGACCTCCGCGTTCATAGCTGCGGGGGCAGGTTGGCAAAGCACACTGTTACTTTGCCACATTGCCGACTCTTCAGACAGGATTTCAGCGTTGTCCACTGGTATTTCCTGATAGTCGCAGGCAAAGGGAGCCCAGCCCTGGCGCTGAGCAGAGTCTAGCAGCCGTCTGTAGGTGATCTCCAGCTCCTATTTCTGAACAGCCAGAAACTCCAAATCTTCCAGTGCCCAGTGCACTTTCGAGATGTTCAGTAGCCCTTCTCTGAAATCCATGATTTTGTCCAACCGCCACTCCAAATCACTCCCAAAGTTAGAGTCCCCTGTCAGCTTCACATACAACAGTCCCAGGCCGCCATAGCTTAAGCCTTCTGTTGGACTGTCATCCATTATCCAGGGACATGCTTGGGATACATGCCACCGAAGAGCTCTGTAGCTCTCATCCAGCCGCATCTCTGCCCAGACCGGCCTGCTTAATTCAGCTGTCTGTTCCTTGTGCGTTTTTTCTCCCAACAGCACCCGCAATCCATACTGCGACCAGTACCTTTCTTGGTTGGAGGGGAGAACTTTTCCCTGGTGTCGCTGCTCTACTTGTTTTTGCCAGAAAATTAAGTAGAACCCCAAAACATCATATATTTTTTTAGCAGAGACCCTAGAGAATAAAATTATGGGTGTTGCAACTTTTTATGTCACACAGTATTTGCGGTCTTTTAAACGCAATTTTACGCAGAGTAAATAGATACATAACATGTCACGCCTTAAAATTGCGTCTGCCCGAGGAATGGCAGCAAACTACGGTACTTAAAAATCTCCATAGACAATGCTTTAAACGCCTTTACAGGTTTACCAGTTTAGAGTTACACAGGAGGTCTGGTGCTAGAATTATTGCTCTCCCTCTCACGTTCACGACAATGCCTCACATGTGTGGTGTGATCACCGTTTACATATGCGTATGGGAGTAACGTATGTGTTCACATTTGCGCGTAAACACGGTGGGATGGGGGCGCTTTAAATTTATAATTTTTTTTATTTCTGTTATATTTTTTTTGCACACTTTTTTTTGTATTAACTTTATTGCTATCACAAGGGATGAACAACATCCTTTGTGATAGCATGGGCCGTGACAGGTCCTTTTTTTGGAGAGATATGGGGTCACATCTCTCCTCTGGTCCCCCGAGATCGGTCTGATCGGTTGCTTCCTTGGCCGTTGTTAACCAGGGAAACGAAGGGGTGGAACCGGAAGTGACGAACTGCTCGTCGCTCCCGGTTTCCAGGGTTATAGAGAGAGGGGAGCGATGCCAGTTCCTCTCTCTCTCTGTACAGGGCCATCATTGCCGACGGCCGCATCGCTCCCGACCTCCGCAATGGGACTGGAGAACCCGGAAGAGGCGGAGGTGGCAGAAGGGGTGTGGGACCCGCTCCCACCACCCGCAGAAGTGATTAAGTGACTATTTAGCCGCTCAGATCACTTCTGCTTTACTCACAATCGCCAGCTGAACAAAATGGTACTGAGATGATACCTGTGGGTGAAGGCATCATCCCGATGTAACCACTGAAACCCAAGGATGTTTAGGAAACATCCTTGGGTGGGAAGTGGTTTTTAACCACTTAAGACCCGGAACTTTAGGTAGGTAAAGGACCTGGCCAGTTTTTGCGATTCGGCACTGCGTCGCTTTAACTGACATTTGCGCGGTCGTGCGAAGTGGCTCCCAAACAAAATTGGCATCCTTTTTTTCCCACAAATAGAGCTTTCTTTTGGTGGTATTTGATCACCTCTGCGGTTTTTATTTTTTGCGCTATAAACAAAAATAGAGCGAAAATGTTGAAAAAAATTCAATATTTTTTACTTTTTGCTATAATAAATATCCCCCAAAAATATATAAAACCTCAGTTTAGGCCGATACGTATTCTTCTACCTATTTTTGGTTTGCGCAAAATTTATAGTGTTTACAAAATAGGGGATAGTTTTATTGCATTTTTATAATTTTTTTTCATCGATTTTTTTCGTGACTGCGACATTATGGCGGAAACATCTGACAATTTTGACACATTTTTGGGACCATTGTCATTTTCACAGCAAAAAATGCTATAAAAATGCATTGTTTACTGTGAAAATGACAATTGCTGTTTGGGAGTTAACCACTAGGGGGCGCTGAAGGGGTTAAGTGTGACCTCATCTGTGTTTCTAACTGTAGGGGGGTGGGGCTGGACGTGTGACGTCATTGATCGTGTTTCCCTAAAACAGGGAACACACGATCGATCACAGCGCCACAGTGAAGAACGGGGAAGCTCTGTTCAGCAGCCAATCCCAGACGACGTCAACATATGACGAAACGCGTAGGTTTGGCTTGCGTCCTGACATCATCACGTTCTTCGGAACAGACCGATACAGGAGAAGGAACGAGAAGGGACGCCGAGACTCTTTTGCACTACGGATGAGATATATTATACCGTGCACTCATTACATCCAGTTTTTGTAAGTGTATTTCCACTTTTTTAATAAATTTGTGTCGCAGTCTACACTATGGGCTTTTTCTGTTTTTATACCTGAGATCCCCATCAGCGTTTGATTCAGCACATCTGAACCAGCTCCAGTTATGAGCCTTTCTTGGGAGACTTTAAACACCCTGGCCCCGATTCACAAAGACTATCTACAGATACGCAGCGTAAGTTCCCTGATGCGCCGTCGTATCTATGCACCTGATGCTTGAAATAAGATACGCCTGAATTTTGGCTCCATCCGACCGACGTTAGTCTCCTACGCCGTCGTATCTTGGGTGCATATTTACGCTGGCCGCAAGGGGCGCTTCCATTGATTTACGCGTCGAATATGCAAATGACCGAGATACGCCGATTTACGAACGAACTTGCGCCCGTCGCATAAGTATACGCCGTTTACGTAAGGCGTACGTCCGGCGTAAAGATAAAACACCTCTAGGGAGGCGCAACCCATGCAAAGGTATGGACGACGGAACAGCCAACGTATTTTACGTCGTTTACGTAAGTCGTACGTGAATGGGGCTGGGCGTAGGTTACGTCATGTCGTAGGCATTGAGCCGTCGTATCTTAGGGCGTAAATGCGATGTGATTCTGAGCATGCACGCGCATGCGCCGTTCGTTCGGCCCTTCATTTACATGGGGTCACGCTTCATTTTAATAGATCACGCCCACTACCTCCCAACTTTGAATTAGGTGGGCTTACACCGGCCAATTTACGTTACGGTGGCGCAACGTAGGGAGCTTGTGCTTTGTGAATACTGTTCTTGCCTCTCACAGTTACGTCGGCGTAGCGCATATGAGATGCGCTACGCCGACACAAAGATGCGCCGCTCTACGTGAATCTGGCCCCCTGTGCCTGGTCTGACCGCCTGTTTGTGGTCTCAGTATCTGGTAAGGAGACTACATCTCTCTCACTTGGGTGCTCACTTGGTGGAAGGAGGTTCAATCTCTGATGTTACATCACTTATTATAAGAAGACTTTGGATTCATTTTTCACTTCTATTACACTTGGGACTTATTTATGGACATTTCCATTCACTTTAAATCATTTATTTGTTTTAATGGTACATTCGTGGTTTGATTTTCTTGGCTACGAACAGATTGGTTTTCATTTACTCTGTCTTTAGCTTATGTACACCATTTATATTAATCACGTTAGGTTGTGGTTACATTTTGGGGTATTATTATATGCATTAATTTTTTCTCCTTTTTTTGGTGTCATCACTAATTTTTCACATATACTGTTTTTGCGCTGTACCTCTTGTTTTAACATATTTCCTGAATTTTGTATCTACATTTTTTGGTACCGGCAGCATTAACACCTTTTTGTTTAGTGCAGAGTTCTCTCCTATTTTTACCTGTGTTTACACATAGCTCTTCCCGTTCTTCAGCTCCGAGGACCGATCGCGGGACTCCAGCGGCGATCGGGTCCGCGGGTCCTGCGGTCGCGGTCACGGAGCTTTGGACCATGGCTGGACACTTAAAGAGGACGTACAGGTACGTGCTTGTGCCCAGCCGTGCCATTCTGCCGACATATATCTGCAGGAGGCGGTCCTTAAGTGGATAAAGTACAAGTTTTGGGTAGAGGGAAGATGGATTACAAACCCTATCAGTTTTTATTGCTGTCTGTGCCCCCCCCCCCCCCATTAGGTAGCTTCACCCTCTCTATTTGACCCATTTACCATTATTATTAAAAGTGAATGTAAAATAAAAACACACATATTAGGTCGTCCCCAGAAAAATAAGGGAAATTCTTCCAATAGGGACACTAGTTCTGGTGACCTAGGGGTCCCCAAGTAATTCTCTTATTTTGCAGGGATTTCCTCTCACTTCCCGATTATGGGACAGGAACTAAAGGGAAATCTTCACAATAGGACACAGATGGGGGGGATCTGACAGGAGTTAACCCCCCTCCACTGACCAACAAGATTCCCCTTCTACCTTCTGTGTAAGTGGGCCCTTTTTCCACTGCTTGCCAGCAGAGGATCATTTCTGCTGCCCAGCAATGTAATAGGACACATACATTTTCACAGTTTACATGTCTTTTTCCATCCATTATTATTGTTAATTTAACCACTTGCCGACCTCCTCATGTAGATATACGTCAGCAGAATGGCACGGACAGGCACATGTACGTACCTGTACGTCCTCTGCTTGACGTGGGTCGGGGGTCCGATCGGGACCCCCCCCCCCCGCTACATGCGGCGGTCGGTAAGCCTCGGGGAGCAATCCGGGACGACGGGGCGGCTCGTTTATAGCCGCCCCGTCGCGATCACTCCCCGGAGCTGAAGAACGGGGAGAGCCGTATGTAAACACGGCTTCCCCGTGCTTCACTATGGCGGCGCATCGATCGAGTGATCCCTTATATAAGGGAGACTTGATCGATCACGTCAGTCCTACAGCCACACCCCCCTACAGTTGTAAACACACACTAAGTGAACACTAAATGTTACAGCGCCCCCTGTGTTTAACTCCCAAACTGCAACTATAATTTTCACAATAAAGAATGCAATTTAAATGCATTTTTTGCTGTGAAAATGACAATGGTCCCAAAAATGTGTCAAAATTGTCCGAAGTGTCCGGCATAATGTCGCAGTCACAAAAAAAATTGCTGATCGCCGCCATTAGTAGTAAAAAAAAAAAAAAAAAAAATGCAATAAAACTATCCCCTATTTTGTAAACGCTATAAATTTTGCGCAAACCAACAGATAAGCGATTATTGCGATTTTTTTTTTACCAAAAATAGGTAGAAGAATACGTATCTGCCTAAACTGAGGAATTTTTTTTTATATATATATGTTTTTGGGGGATATTTATTATAGCAAAAAGTTAAAAATATTGCATTTTTTTCAAAATTGTCGCTCTATTTTTGTTTATAGCGCAAAAAATAAAAAACGCAGAGGTGATCAAATACCACAAAAAGAAAGCTCTATTTGTGGGGATAAAAGGACGCCAATTTTGTTTGGGAGCCACGTCGCACGACCGCGCAATTGTCTGTTAAAGCGACGCAGTCCCGAACTCTAAAAACCCCTTGGGTCTTTAGGCAGCATATTGGTCCGGGGCTTAAGTGGTTAATGTTAATTGTTGCCAACAATTATTTTGTCATATAGAGCAGAGGGCACCATGAGCTGTAGATTATTATCATTATTTTTAGTAAGGGTTCCCTGAGACCTGAAAATTACTCCAAGGATTCTTCCATAGCGAAAAGGTAATAATAATAAGCTTTATATCCTGCTACAGACCCAAACTTTTTTGGAATGTTGCTTTCTCCTTCAAACAGCAGATCCAAAAAAAAAAAAAAACTAAAGCAAACAGAGGCAAAGGTGAATTTCAGGTAAATAGCTGTTCACCTTTTTCCTACTGAAAGTTGTGGTAAGCCTGAATAGTGAATCATTATCTGTCTAGCAAATGTAGTTTATAAATAGCATTTTTGGTTGGTCAATCACACATAAAATAGTCTATTCAACTTCCTTATTTTTGTGGAGTGTTTTGTCACACAAAATAACATAGTTAAAGCGGGGGTTCATCCTAAAAAAAAATTCTAACATTACATTGAGCTCACTTCCGACATTGACAGTATGCTGATCTTTTTTTTTTTTTCTGCCGTACATACCGTTGTATCGTTATTTCCCCCCCGGCTTCCGGGTAGTGAATCCCGCGGGAGTGGGCGTTCCTATGCGCAGGCTAAGTGATTGACGTATGACAAAAGCTTCCCCCCGAAGCATACGGCCGCGTCACGAAAGAAAGTTGCCGAAAGAAGCCGAACGTGGGTGCGCAGGCGCCATATAGAGCCGACTCTATATGGCTTCTTTCGGCAACTCGTGACGCGGCCGTATGTGCCGGGGGGAAGCTTTTGTCATACGTCAATCACTTTGCCTGTGCATAGGAACGCCCACTCCCACGGGATTCACTACCCGGAAGCCAGGGGGGGGGGGGGGGGAAATAACGATACAACGGTATGTACGGCAAAAAAAAAAAAAAAAAATCAGCATACTGTCAATGTCGGAAGTGAGCTCAATGTAATGTTAGATTTTTTTTTTAGAGTGAACCCCCGCTTTAACTACTGTCCAGACACATGGTGTGTAATATATGTGTGTGTGTGTGTGTGTGTGTGTAATATATATATATATGTATATAGACTATATTGTCAAAAGTATTGGGACACCTGCCTTTGCACACACAAACTTTAATGGCATCCCAGTCTTCGTCCGTAGGGTTCAATATTTTTGGCCCATCCTTTGCAGCTATAACAGCTTCAACTCTTCTGGGAAGGTTTAGGAGTGTGTCTATGGGAATATTTGACCATTCTTCAAGAAGCGCATTATGAGGTCAAGCACTGATGTTGGGCGAGAAGGCCTGGCTTGCAGTCTCCGTTCTAATTCATCCAAAAGGTGTTGAGGTCAGGACTCTATGCTGGCCACTCAAGTCCCTCCACCCCAAACTCGTTCAACCATGTCTTTATGGACCTTGCTTTGTGCACTGGTCCAAATCATTTGGTGGAGGGGGGATTATGGTGTGGGGTTGTTTTTCAGGGGTTGGGCTTGGCCCCTTCGTTCCAGTGAAAGTAACTCTTAAGGAGTCAGCATAACAAGACAGTTTGGACAATCTCATGCTCCCAACTTTGTAGAAACAGTTTGGGGATGGCTCCTTCCTGTTCCAACATTACTGCGCACCATTGCACAAAGCAAGGTCCATAAAGACATGAATGAGCGGGTTTGGGGTGGAGGAACTTGACTGGCCTGCACCTCCACCCGATAGAAAACCTTTGGGATGAATTAGAACAGAGACTGTGAGCCAGGCCTTCTCGCCTTCCAAGAAGAGTTGAAGCTATTATAGTTGCAAAGTGTGGGTAAACTCAATATTCACACTAATGCATTTTTTT
Organism: Rana temporaria; assembly: GCF_905171775.1. Taxonomy (NCBI): domain Eukaryota; kingdom Metazoa; phylum Chordata; class Amphibia; order Anura; family Ranidae; genus Rana; species Rana temporaria. The sequence goes on from NC_053490.1 coordinate 440,411,718, forward strand.
TTATGCTTTTTGCATTTTGCAGAAATGCAGGGAATTTCTTTTAACATGGGTTCCTATGGAACAAGTTTACATCAATGCATTTTTGTGCCTCTGCATTCTTGGAAAGGGTCGGGGACAATTTTTTCCCGCAAAATGCAGGGTTTTGCATGTAATAGACTTCAATGGACCCGCATCAAAAATGCAAGTATTTCAAGATCTGGAGAGGTACACAATTAGAGGAAGAGACAGTTTGGACCAGGTTGGCTTGATCTGGCTACAACAGGGAAGCAACACGTGTACAGCAAAGATTGTGATCAGAGCGAAAAAGGCAGCCTGAATTGTGGATGGAGACATGGATGACATTTTACTTTTCCTTATCATGAACTCTAATTCTATGTGAAATGTAACATTTTTCGTATTCTTTACATAATTGAAATTTCAAGATACTGAAACTGTATAAAGAGAAGAAATCATCTGGCACAGTTTTCAGAAAGAGCAAAGCAGAAAAAGAAAAGGCTGGGAAGCAGATGTCTGGATATTTAATGAAGTAGTTGTCCTCAATCAAAATCAGAAAGCAAGATACTCCAGCATCAGAATGAGTATTCAATGTGGAAGAAGATCCGGTACAAGTAGATATTTATGAGAAATCTTCAACATCATCTGGACTATACAGTGAGCCTGTCTCGGCCCATTAAACTGCTGATCAGGATAATGCAAATATAGAAGAAAGACAAGAAAAAGAAGATGGTGAACAACCTTCAACATCATGTGCACACACTGTTTTACTTGAAAAGACTATTGATGCAGAACGGTCAACTGATGAAGAAAGTGAAGAACTGGTGCAGGAGGAACGGATTGGCCAGCTGTTCTCACAACAACACTAAGGCCCCATACACACGAGAGGATTTATCTGCAGATACGGTCCAGCGGACCGTTTCCACGGATAAATCCTCTCAAAGAAATCCGCTGATTTCGATGGGATGGAGTGTACACACCATCCCATTGAAATCCGCGCGGAAATCCTCTGCCGATGACGTGTCGCGCCGTCGCCGCGATTATGACGCGGCGACGGGCGCGACGCTGTCATATAAGGAATTCCACGCATGCGTCAAATCATTACGACGCGTGCGGGGAATCCCTTTGGACGAATGGATCCGGTAAGTCTGTACAGACGAGCGGATCCATCCGTTGGAATGGATTCCAGCAGATGGATATGTTGTGCAGCACAACAAATATTCGATCTGCTGGAATCCATCCCAGAGGAGATTTCTCCGCGGAAACAGATCCGCTGGCGTGTACACACCATAGGATCTATCCGCAGAAACCCATTTGCTGGGATTTATCTGCGGATAGATTCTATCGTGTGTACGGGGCCTAAGGGATGCTCAGCAAAGGTACTGAAAAGTAAAAAATGTATTTTGTTTTCCCCAAAGATGCATCCAATATACAGTTTACTAAAGCATATTACAAGCGACGGCTGCCATTCATGAAAGGTCTAACTTGCATCTTGCCACCTTAACCTCCCTGGCGGTATGATTCTTTCAGAAAAAACATGCTGAAAGCGGTACCATTATTTGCAAGGAAATTTGGCGTTTTATATTGTAGGTCTGTCATTTTTAGAAATAACTCACTTAAATCTGACCAAACAAGCTTCTAATAGGCATCCCGGGTATGACATTTTTTTAAAAACAAAATGATAAATTATAATATAATAAATAATTATAAATAATTATAACACATAATAATATAATTATAATAAAAATTATTCAATAATGTAATCAAATCAAAATCACTGAAATTTGCTCAGTTGCAGAATTGTTGCTGTCATTATTTTTTTTTTTTTATGACGAATTTCCCCACAAATCGCTATCGCACAATTCTGCAAGTGATTATAATTTATTATCGCTGTTTTTTAGCTGATCTAAAACTATTTTTGACATAAAGGGACACTTTTGGTTGCTATGGACAATCTACAGTTTGCAGGGAGAAAGAAACGTTTTTATTATATAAAATGACATGCAGGGCACTGGACAGACCACTAGGGACAAGGGGGGTGTGTATTTTTTACATACAGTACTGTAATCTATAAGATTACAGTATACTGTATGTAATGTGTTTGTTTACGTTTTTGAATTTGGCGCCGTTCTCCATCCCCGTGCGTCGTAACGTCGCAGGGAACAGAGATCGGCGTCACACGGAGGCACTGTGTGAATCGAGCGAGGTCCTGCTCGCTCACAAAGCGCGGTGGCATCGCTGGATCCAGGGACAAGGTAAGTAAAACTCCCTGTACATCCAGCGAGGCGAGCCCAAGTCTGACTCGGGGTTACCGATCCTTGCCCAAAAATCTCACCCCGAGTCAGACTCGGGAACACCGCCCAGAAGGTTAAGAGACCGGACTGGACTTTTCTAGAAGGCTTGGATCTGGATAAACAATAGACGCCTTTCGGAGAATTTTTTATTTCTTTTTTAATCACCTTTTATTTTATTATATTGACATAAGTAAACACAGTCACATGTTAAAAACATCCTGTTATTCCCCCTACCCCTAGAAACCCTCCCACAAAAAAAAAAAAAAGTACCGGTATATATGGAAAATATAGGTCAACCTTGGTAAAATATTCATTTTTAAAGCGTTAATTCTTCCTGTCCATGAAAGGGGCTTATGTCTCAGGTTCTCCAAATATTCTTTAATCTTATTGAGTGCTGGTATATAATTGGCCTTGAACATAGTCGCTACGGATGCAGTCAGTTTTATTCCCAGATACCCCAATCCCCCCTTACAAAGGGAAATTTAGGTTGGATCGCCCGCTGTTCCTCCTTTGAGATAGTAATATTCAATATCTCAGATTTAGACATATTTATTTTAAAGTTAGTCAGTTTCCCGTACCTAAGTAACTCATCTAATATAACTGGGATTGTTATTCTAGGGTTAGACATATAGAAAAGCAGGTCGTTGGCACATGCAGCTACCTTAAACTCCCTTTCCCCTACTTTTACCCCTTCAATATATGGGTTTTTACGGATTCCTCTAACAAGGGTTTCAATGCTATTATGAACAGCATTGGCGACAGGGGGCACCCCTGCCTTGTCTGATTAAATAAGTCCCATTTATTCGCCTTTCAGAGATTTTTGACAGCAGAGACACAGCTTTGGCAAAATGTTGTTAAGCGTCTTGTAGGTATAGTACAATTCCTTGGTTGCAATGCTTGGTTTTCAGAGGTAGCAGAGATACATTACAGTGGGGCAAAAAAGTATTTAGTAGTTCTCCCACTTAAAAAGATGAGAGAGACCTGTAATTGTCATCATAGGTATACCTCAACTATGAGAGACAGAATGTGGAAACAAATCCAGACAATCACACTGTCTGATTTGGAAAGAATTTATTTGCAAATTATGGTGGAAAATAAGTATTTGGTCACCTACAAACAAGCAAGATTTCTGTCTCTCACAGACCTGTATCTTCTTCTTTAAGGCCCGTACACACGACCGGATCTGTCCGCTGAAACTGGTCCGACGGACCAGTTTCAGCGGACAGATCCGGTTGTGTGTAGGCCCGACCGGACAATTGTCCGGCGGATCGGACAGTTTCCAGCGGACAAATGTTTCTTAGCAAGCTAAGAAATCTGTCCGCTGGAACCATGTCCGTCGGACATGTTCGGTCGTCTGTACAGACTCACCGGACATGTCCGACCGACCGCCATCCCTCGCATGCGTCGTACTGAATCGACGCATGCGTGGAAGCTTTGAACTTCCAGGGCCACCCACGTCGCCACTTCATCGTCGCGGCGACGGCGCGGCCACATCCCCGCGTATTGTTTACGCGCGGATTTCTGTCTGATGGTGTGTACAACCATCAGACAGAAATCCGGCAGCGGACGCAGCGGACATGTCTGCTGAAAACGGTCCGGCGGACCGTTTTCAGCGGACAGATCCGCTGGTGTGTACGAGGCCTAAGAGGCTCCTTTGTCCTCCACTCATTACCTGTATTAATGGCACCAGTTTGAACTTGTTATCAGTATAAAAGACACCTGTCCACAACCTCAAACAGTCACACTCCAAACTCCACTATGGTGAAGACCAAAGAGCTGTTGAAGGACACCAGAAACAAAATTGTAGACCTGCACCAGGCTGGGAAGACTTAATCTTCAATAGGCAAGCAGCTTGGTGTGAAGAAATCAACTGTGGGAGCAATAATTAGAAAATAGAAGACATACAAGACCACTGATAATCTCCCTCGATCTGGGACTCCACGCAAGATCTCACCCCGTAGGGTCAAAATGATCACAAGAACAATGAGCAAAAATCCCAGAACCACACAGGGGGACCTAGTGAATGACCTGCAGAGAGCTGGGACCAACGTAACAAAGGCTACCATCAGTAACACACTACGCCGCCAGGGACTCAGATCCTGCAGTGCCAGACGTGTCCCCCTGCTTAAGCCAGTACATGTCCGGGCCTGTCTGAGGTTTGCTAGAGAGCATTTGGATGATCCAGAAGAGGATTGGGAGAATATCATATGGTCAGATGAAACCAAAGTAGAACTATTTGGTAGAAACACAACTCGTTGTGTTTGGAGGAGAGAGAATGCTGAGTTGCAACCAAAGAACACCATACCTACTGTGAAGCATGGGGGTGGCAACATCATGCTTTGGGCTGTTTCTCTGCAAAGGGAACAGGACGACTGATCCGTGTACATGAAAGAAGGAATGGGGCCATGTATCATGAGATTTTGAGTGCAAACCTCCTCCCATCAGCAAGGGCATTGAAGTTGAAACGTGGCTGGGTCTTTCAGCATGACAATGATCCCAAAAACACTGCCTGGGCAACGAAGGAGTGGCTTCATAAAATAAGCATTTCAAGTTCCTGGAGTGGCCTAGCCAGTCTCCAGAACTTAACCCCATAGAAAACCTTTTGGAGGGAGGTGAACGTCTGTGTTGCCCAGCGACAGCCCCAAAACATCACTGCTCTAGAGGAGATCTGCATGGAGGAACGGGCCAACATACCAGCAACAGTGTGTGACAACCTTGTGAAGACTTACAGAAAACGTTTGACCAACAAAGGATATATAACAGTATTATACGCCTGAAAATATTAACTTTCCTACGCCGTTGTATCGTAGGCGCATATTTACGCTGGCCGCACGGGGCGCTCCCATTGATTTACGATTTGAATATGCAAATGAGTGAGATACGCCGATTCACAAACGTACTTGCGCCCGGCGCATTAAGATACGTGGTTTACGTAAGGCTTACGTCCGGCGTATAGTTATTCCCCATCTATGAGGCGCAACTCATGCAAAGGTATGGACCTGGGAACAACCGTCGTATTTTACGTAGTTTACATAGTAGTACGTGAATAGGGATGGGCGTAGGTTACGTTCACGTCGTAGGCAGTGATTCGACGTATCTTAGGGAGTATTTCCGACGTGATTCTGAGCATGCGCACTGGGTTGCGTCCACGGGACGGCGCATGAGCCGTTCGTTCGGCCCATCGTTTGCATGGGGTCACGCTTCATTTAAATGGATCACGCCCACTTCCACCTACTTTGAATTAAGCCGGCTTACGCCTACGAATTTACGTTACGCCGGCGCAACGTTGGGAGCATTTGCTTTGTGAATTCCATGCTTGCCTTTCTGCGTTGCGTCGGCGTAGGGTAAAAGAGATACGCTACGGCGGCATATATATGCGCCGATGTCTGTGAATCCGGGCCTATGTTTCTTTGTCAGGATCTACATTTTGTTGGAATGTCTTGAAGAAGCACATTGGCAGACTAACAGAAAAACCTTTGTCTGACACCAGATGGTCTTCAAGAATAGATGCTGTTCGTCCGTTTAGGTTTCAGGTTGGAGAAATGTATGATGCTTTTTTTCTGAAATTTCAAGAGATGACTAGCACACAGCAATGGCCCAATCGGATGCTGAATCACTCGCAAAAAAATTAAATAACTTTACATTTTTGTGTTTCATTGTATTGTGGTACAACATACCGAATAGAATCAACTTTTTTGAAGGACTACCGTTCAGATACAGGTTTTGAAGATTTGCTGGAAGAGGCTAAAGAACTAGCAATAGAAATTAAAATTGATCCTTTGTTTCCCCCTTTGAAGGAAAATAAAGAGGATTTTTTTTTATGAAGCTCAAGATGATCCCGTATATTATCCGGCAAAAAAAAATTCAAGTTGAGTGCTTTTATAGCATTTTGGATGTATGCATTAGCGCTCTTGATGAGAGATTTGAGCAGATTAAGCATCACAGTGGGCACTTTCACTTTCTTTATGACATTTAGAAACTTAGAGATGTACCACAGGAAACACTGATGAAGTACTGTCTAGATTTGCAGAATGTTTTGACTGATAAAAACACAGAAGATTCTGATCTGGATGGAGCACAACCGTGTGAAGAGCTCACAATATTGGCTCCTAGCTTAAAACCTGCAATGACACCTAGTCAAGTTCTGGCATATGCAGCTAAAAATGGCTTTGCTCCCAATGTCTCCTATTGACATTGACAAAAAATGTAACACACGCCTGCAGCCCGCATAAAAGTGAACCTAGCCTTATAGCTTTTCTGCTTAAAGGGGTTGTAAAGGTTTGTTTTTTATTTTCTAAATAGGTTCCTTTAACCACTTAAGCCCCGGACCATATTGCTGCCTAAAGACCCAAGGGGTTTTTACAGTTCGGGACTGTGTCGCTTTAACAGACAATTGCGCGGTCGTGGCTCCCAAACAAAATTGGCGTCCTTTTTTCCCCACAAATAGAGCTTTCTTTTGGTGGTATTTGATCACCTCTGCGGTTTTTATTTTTTGCGCTATAAACAAAAATAGAGCGACAATTTTGAAAAAAATGCAATATTTTTTACTTTTTGCTGTAATAAATATCCCCCAAAAACATATATAAAAACATTTTTTTTCCTCAGTTTAGGCCGATACGTATTCTTCTACCTATTTTTAGTAAAAAAAATCGCAATAAGCGTTTATCGATTGGTTTGCGCAAAATTTATAGCGTTTACAAAATAGGGGATAGTTTTATTGCATTTTTATTAATTTTTTTTTTTTTACTACTAATGGCGGCGATCAGCGATTTTTTTCGTGACTGCGACATTATGGCGGACACTTCGGACAATTTTGACACATTTTTGGGACCATTGTCATTTTCACAGCAAAAAATGCATTTAAATTGCATTCTTTATTGTGAAAATGACAGTTGCAGTTTGGGAGTTAACCACAGGGGGTGCTGTAGGAGTTAGGGTGCACCTAGTATGTGTTTACAACTGTTGGGGGGTGTGGCTGTAGGAATGACGTCATCGATCGTGTCTTCCCTATAAAGGGAATGACGCGATCGATGCGCCGACACAGTGAAGCACGGGGAAGCCGTGTTTACACACGGCTCTCCTCGTTCTTCAGCTCCGGGGAGCGATCGCGACGGAGCGGCTATAAACAAATAGCCGCGCCGTGGTCCCGGATCGCTCCCCGAGCGGACCCGACCTCCGCATGTAGCGGGGGGGGTCCCGATCGGACCCCCCACCCGCTAATAGGCGAGGACGTACCTATACGCCCATGTGCCTGTACGTGCCATATTGTGGACGTATATGTACATGCGGGGGTCGGGAAGTGGTTAAGCTAGTGCATTGTTGGTTCACTTACCTTTTCCTTTGATTTCCCTTCTTAAATTGTTTTTCTTTGTTTTCTTTGTCTGAATTTCTCACTTCCTGTTCCTCCTCAGTAAGCTGTTCATTAAGCTGTTCTAAATGACTTTCCACCGCTCAGATGATGGTGGAAAGCTTACTGAGGAGAAACAGGAAGTGAGAAATTAAAACAAAGAAAAAAAACATTTAGAAGGGAAATCGAAGGAAAAGGTAAGTGAAACAACAATGCACTAGCTTAAAGGAACCCATTTAGAAAATAAAAGAAGAACCTTTACAACCCCTTTAACAACATATGAGTTATAAAAAGGAACACAACTGAAATTATAACCTGATGTTGTAAATAGTAATGTAGCGCTACCCCCGGAGGAGCCGCTGCTTAGATTTGGGATCGGCATATTTAAGTTACCTCTATGTTGTGTCTAGGGGTGATGGTAGTGAAGAGAGCAGTAATAGAATGTCCAGGCCGTTGGTTGAGGTTTTCAAATGCTTTATTTCCTGGTCAAACATGACCAACATGTCAACCTGAAGTAGACAGGATAGTTTGGTGAAGGAAGAACAACTTCGCAGAATCAGGCTATGGATAGAGAAAGCAGTCCTGCCTTCTATAATTGTATTCGTCTCGTCGCCACTCCAGCCGAAGTGGGTAAAGTGCCCCTGGACAGACCTCTCTCACAGGCCTGGCAGCCAGAACGTCACTTAAATCTTCTGGGAAGGAACAAGTCTCTGCCACCGACTTGGCTCTAATTGAATTGAGGTGTTGAGGTGACACCTCTGCCACAGGCCTAGTGCTTGAAAGTTTGAAAGGTAGAGCGAATCCTCCCAGTATGCCTTTTGGGGTCACCGACTGACAGCCTGAATACCACCTGTCAGTGTCCGGTGCCCAGATCCCCGATGGTTCGTTCAAGCCCTCTTGGATCACCTGCCTCCGGGTTCTCCTCAGACCGATCCCCCACCGAACAGCACCCAGCTTGGGATCTTCTCAAAAAGGATGGGAACCCAGTAAGTCACTGGGGTCCCCTGGCAGCATCAGTCGCTCCGGGCTATAAGAGCCTAGAGTCAGGAACTCTGCGTAGCATGCGACCCCGGCCTGGTAGGCCAGTGGTGGGGCCCGTGATGTGCGCACACCCTAAAGGTGGGTGCCGCACCCGGAACCAGGAACCCGCGGAAGAACCTCGAACAACGTCCTCCGTCACAGAAATACCCCTCCCCAGCATGCCCCGCGAGGGAAAACTCCTCCAATTGGCTGCTGGGAGGAAGCGGCTCCGCCTGGACCCCTCTGGCGCCACCTGCCGTCCAGAGATGAAACTGCATCTCTTGAGTACAGACTGACCCACAGGACAGCCAAATTTAACAAATCAAATGAATGAGAGCAACATAACTATCATTCCCCCACTAAATTTAATATAGCACCTGTACGAAAAGTACACAAGCGCTACAGTAAGATAACAGAATGTATACATCAGGGGTGCCCAACATTTTGAAGAGCAAGGGCCACTTAAGCGACTTTGTGGCCCGCGATCGGTTACCATGAGCGGAGCGGGTGGATGGCCAGCCCAGTCGGCTGGCTCTATAGAGCCCAGTCTACTCTATCTCTTCTTTCTTTTTTTTTGTTTTTGTTTTGCGGATTGGAGGTAGGCGTTTGTAAATGGACACAAGTACATTTACATCTTCCACTCCTTATAGGTGAATGGAGGGTCAGATTTGGTCGGACTGACAATGTGAAAGGGGCCTAAGGCTGCTTTCACACTGATGCACTGTTAATCCGCACCGTGGGTGCAGCACAGTTTACCTGTGGCTTTCCTGCAGGTTAGCTGCACTTTGCCATAGACTTCTATTATATCCTGTAGGTGTGGTGCACTTTCAGAAAGCTCACCAAACCTGCAGGTAATAGAAGTCTATGGCTCAGTGCAAGTAACCCGCAGGTGCACTTCTCTGCACCTGTGGACCAGTTTGAAAGCAGCCCAGTAACCACTGCAGAAGAGATGCCCATATATACACTGTAATTTTAGTAATAAACATACCTTTAATAACGGTATACTATTCTATTCCATCCCAGAGCAGGAGGTCGTGGGCCACATCAGAGGGCTCCGCGGGCCACATGTTGGGCTCCCCTGGTATACATGGTTACTTTACAAGGGGGGAAAGTTAGAATGAGGGTTCCAATACTTGAATTTTCTTTATTATTAGTGTAGAAGATTGGAAGACCACCTGATTGACTACACTTTAGCAAGCGAACAGAGCTGTCTCAGGCCAAAGTCAAAAGTGTGGCCAAATCCCCCAAAAATATTTAGTGTGTAACTGCGCACAGTATAATCAGAGAGCTCTCATATTGTGTAATGATATTTAGGACTAGGTAATTTTAAGTATTAAAGGGGTTGTAAAGGCTCCTGTTTTTTCACCTTAATTCATCCTATGCATTAAGGTAAAAAACATCTGTCGATTAGTGCCCCCCCAGCCCCCCGTTTTACCTACCTGAGCCCTGGAAAGTCCTGCGTCGCGAATGCGCTGGATCTTTGCTCAGGCTTCTTGGCTCTTCATTGGATAAATTGATAGCAGCACAGCCATTGGCTTGCGCTGCTGTCAATCAAATCCAATGATGCGGGGGGCGGGGCCAAGTCCTGCACTCGGCGGCTATGGATGCCGAATGTAGGACTTGGGAGCGCGCACGCAAGGTAACCTCCTTGGGAGAGCGCTTCCCATAGGGGGTTATTTAGAGGCAGGGAGGAGCCGAGAGAGCCGACAGGGGACCCCAGAAAACGCAGTTCAGGGCCACTCTGTGCAAAATGAGCTGCACAGTGGAAGTAAATATGACATGTTTGTTTTATAAAAAAAATAAAATGCGAACCTTTAGCGTCACTTTAATATTGGATGAAACATTACAGTAACTCTAAAAAGCATAATTGCATAAACAAACCAAGTGTATAATTGTTTACTGTTTAATAATGGGCTTCTTGGTTGGAGAAGGCTGCAGTGTAAGGGGACAAAGCACTAAGAACACACTATTAATAGACTGCTGTGTGCTGAGTCTGGTATTCTAGTGCACTTGAAACTAACACCGTGGAGCCAAATGCACGATGAAGCGGACATCCTCTACAGATCTCTGTTATGAAATATTATCTGAACTCTTTTGCACCGCTTCTTTCACAGCTTGTCCTTGTACAGTTACATTATGAGAACCAGCTCCACACAGAATTAAACATTTATTTTTATACAATTAGAGCATAAAGAAATGTGCTAAAATTCAAAACTGGTCTCTGCAAATGCCATGCACAGTGTTAATAAAATTATTTTATGAATAGGTTCCAGGTATGTATGTGTAGCGCTACCCCCGGAGGAGCCGCTGATTGTTTTGGGATTGGCATATTAAGTTGTGTTTCTAGGGGTGAAAGTAGTGAGTAGAGCAATAAGCGAATGTCCAGTTCGTAGATAAGGTTTTCTGAATACTTTATTTCTTGGCTCAACACGACCAACATCAACTCGAGGTAATAGGAAAGGCTGATAAAGTAGAAGAACTCTGCGGTATCAGGCTTTGGATAGGAGGAAAGCAATCCTGCTTTCAATAGTAGTACAGTTCGTCGCCACTCTAGCCAGAGTGGGTGAAGTGCCCCCGGACAGACCCCTGCCACAGGCCTGGCAGCCGGAGCGTCACTTTAAGGTTGTTGGGAGGAACAGGCCTGGCTCTGATTTGGATTAAGATGCCAGTTAAGGCCTCTGCCACAGGCTCAATGCTGGCAATGTGAACAGCAGAGCGAATCTTCCCAATAAATTACGTCAGGGTCACTGTCTGACAGTTTCAGCGTACCTCTCAATAACCGGTCACCAGATCCCCGATGGTTTGTTCAAGCCCTTTTGGATAACCTGCCTACAGGTTCTCCTCAAGCCGATCCCCCACCGAACGGCACACAGCCTGGGATCTTCTCAATAGAAGGGGGACCCAGTCAGTCACTGGGGCCCCTCTGTGACATCAGTTAGAGGGCCCAGAGTCAGGAACTCTGCGTAACGCGCGACCCCAGGCCAGGTAGGCCATAGTGGTGGGGCCCGCAACGTGCGCACACCCTAAAGGTGGGTGCCGCACCTGGAACCAGGAACCCGCGAAGAACCCAGAACAACGGCCTCTGCCACAGAAAAACTCCCTCCCAGCATGCACAGAGAGGCCCAACTCCTCTCATTGGCTGCTGGGAAGAAGCGGCTCCGCCTGGATCCCTTTGGCGCCACCTGCCGCCCAGGGATGGTACCGCATCCCTAGAACACAGTCTGACCCAGATAGCAATCCAGATTTGGCGACAGACAAATTTAACATAATCAAGAATGAGAGTAACTTACCTCTCTCATTCTCCCACTAACTTTAGCGTAGTGCCCTTACTGAAAGTAAAGGGGGCGCTACATATGCAATAATAGTGGTAAAAAAAGTAGGCCTGATCACATAATTATCTTTCTATTAGTGTAAAGATATATTTTTGGAAATTTCAATATAGTTTACATCTGGAAAACTGCATTAAAAGGTTGGAGTTACTTCCAATAAAGCATGTGTTGCTGCACATGGGCCTAAAGAGAGAGAAGGTCGAGCAGAGCAGTGCAGGAGGAGCTTCAGCAGAGGAAGCTGAGAACTGCAGCAAAATTACTAAAAACAATAAACTGCCGACTTACATATTTATTTTCTGTCAGGTTTGCTTTACTCTCAGCTAACATCGCTGCTGGCTGAAACTGGGGGAAGTCTGCTGGCACTGCAAGTAATGTGTTTGAAGCTGGCGATGTTGGAAGGGGAGATCTGTTTCAAGTAAGCAGAGAATTTCATTACAGGACGAGGAGAGCAATTTAGAGATATGTTCTGCACTGCACCCTGGGATGAGTTGGCATCCTAGCAAGCATCTAATCAGACCTTCCTAGAAAGCTCGAAGGCAGCCAATATACTAATTGATTTCCACTAGCTATGAACTGATTGAAGATTATTATAGCCAAGGCTTTCACAGAAGGCCACTATCAAAACTAGGGATGAACAAGAACTTTCGAACATTGGGAAAGTTCAAAACCGAATAATGAACCCCATTGAAATCTATGGGACCCCAACATGAAAAATTAAGTGCCCATTTTAACGGCTTATATGCAAGTAATTGGGCATACAATGGTAATGGGGGTCCAGGAACTGCCCTGGGGAATGAAATAACATTTTTGTAAAACACGTCATTTTTAAATGAGCAGTGATTTATTGATGCTTAAGGTAAAAGTATAAAAATGAAACATTCCTTTCAATATAGTGCCTGGGGGGTCCCCTTAGTCCACCTGTTAAAGTGGAGTTCCACCCAGGAAAAAAACATTTGCCCCAAAATCATAAAAAAAATTGAAAAAAAAAATTTATACTCACCCGAAATACCTGTTGCTATGCGGAAGTTCGTAATCTGCCTCTTCCGTAGCCGCGGTCCGTCTTCTTCTTCATCTTCTCCTAGTGAATGGGGCGCGCTGCTTTCTGGGAACTGTGTGTGTTCTCAGAGAGCAGCCGCCCATTCACAAGTTGGTGCGAGACTCGCGCATGCGCAGTAGGAAATGGGCAGTGAAGCCGTAAGGCTTTACTGCCTGTTTCCCTTAGTGTGAATGGCGGCACGGTACCAGCATCGATCGTGGGATCGGCATCGGGGGGGCCATCAGCGCGGGCAAGTAGGACAGGTAAGTGTCCTTATTAAAAGTCAGCAGCTACACTGTTAGTAGCTGCTGACTTTTAAAAAAAAAAAATCTGCGGGTGAAATTCCGCTTTAAGTGGCACATCTGTAGAGTGTATAGAAGCTGCTGCAGCAATAATTGAATTTATAAAGCCTAAACAATGTCATTTTCCCTGCAAGCTTTTTTTATTTTGTAAGCAACCAGTCTGTATAATAAGGACACAATGTAGTGCACAGGGCACAAGATTAGAATTTTTTGGGATAAATTCTGGTGTATCTACCACAGACTTTGGATTGCTATTCCTGTAATGCAGGCATGTCCAAAGTCCGGCCCTGGTAATTTGGATATACATATCTTTTGTGGCCCCCAGGGCCACAAAAGATATATACCGTATTTTTTGGCGCTGCCTCGGAGGGGACAGGGAGGGGGTGGGACGAGCGCCGTCAGATTACATACAGGAGAATCTGTTTCCTCTGCGGTGTCTGTAATAGGAAGTCCCGTCTCCTGGGCTGGCATTGGATGACTGTTCTGTCTATCATAGGAGGTGGGACTTTGTATTAAAGAGGCCGCCAAGTAAACAGGAGATTCTCCTGTATGTAATATGTGGCTTGCCGCCCGCCCACCGCAGTTTAACTGCGGCAGATTGGCTCGGCTGCGCAAGATCACGTAATATAACGTGATGTTGCCCTGCTCGCCCCTGGTGCTGATGCAAGTGCCCGGTGGGCGCGATCACCGCCGGGCACCCGCGACCGCTCGTGACAGAGCGAGAACCGGGAGCTGTGTGTGTTAACCCCTTGATCGCCCCCCCAGTGTTAACCCCTTCACTGCAAGTGACATTTTTTTACAGTAATCAATGCATTTTTATAGCACTGATCGCTATAAAAATGCCAATGGTCCCAAAAATGTGTCAAAAGGGTCTGATGCATCCGCCATAATGTCGCAGTACTGATAAAAATCGCTGATCGTTGCCATTACTAGTAAAAAAAAATATTAATAAAAATGCCATAAAACTATCCCCTATTTTGTAAACGCTATGGGCCAGATTCACAGAATAAGTACGCCGGAGTATCTGCTGATACTCTGGCGTACTTTAAAATTTGCCGCGTCGTATCTTTATTTTGCATTCACAAACAAATATACGACGGCATTTGGCTAAGATCCGACAGGCGTACGGCTTTGTACGCCTTCGGATCTTAGGATGCAATACTTTGGCGCCCGCTGGGTGGAGATCGCGTCATTTTCAGTATGCTATCGCGTCGTTTTCAGTCGGGTATGCTAATTAGCCGTTTACGGCGATCCACGAAGGTACGCGCGTTCGTCGCATTCTCTTACGTCGTCGCTAGTCGGCTTTTCGCGTCGCAAAGTTACGGCTGCTATTTAGACCAGAGCACTTTTTGCGATTCCGCACTGCGTCGCTTTAACTGACAATTGCGCGGTCATGCGACGTGGCTCCCAAACAAAACTGGCGTCCTTTTTTTCCCACAAATAGAGCTTTATTTTGGTGGTATTTGATCACCTCTGCGGTTTTTAGTTTTTGCGCTATAAACAAAAATAGAGCGACAATTTGGAAAAAAGTATATATTTTTTACTTTTTGCTATAATAAATATCCCCCAAAAATATATAAAAAAAATGTTTTTCCTCAGTTTAGGCCGATACGTATTCTTCAACATGTTTTTCGTAAAAAAAAATCACAATAAGCGTTTATTGATTGGTTTGCGCAAAAGTTATAGCGTTTACAAAATAGGGGGAATTTTTATGGCATTTTTATTAATATATTTTTTTTTTACTAGTAATAGCGGCGATCAGCGATTTTTTTTCGGTACTGCAACCTTATGGCGGACACTTCGGACACTTTTGACACATTTTTGGGACCATTGGCATTTTTATAGTGATCAGTGCTATAAAAATGCATTGGATTACTATAAAAATGCCACTGGCAGTGAAGGGGTTAACACTAGGGGGTGGGGAAGGGATTAAGTATGTTGCCTGGGTGCACGCGCCCCTAGTGGCCTGCGCGAGAGCTGACGTATAGCAACGATGGCGGCTGGTCGGCAAGTTGTTAATCACAACAATGCCCAGCTCACCTGAATATGGCCTATGGATGTCCTAATGTCTAGTACACATGATGAGAATATCAGACAAAAAAAGTGCATTTGGAGCGATTGTCTGATAATCTGATCACTAGTACACAGCTTTCGAGAACCGATCACGTCAGTTCATGCAAAAATATCTGAAGGGGTAAGCACAAAAATTGTTCTTGTAAGATAACAAAACAAACGATTGTTGTGTAATTAGTATTGTATTTTTATGAAAAAAAATCGTGTGACCAACACCATGCATGCTTGGAAACGAAAGAATACATTACATCACTTCTGAAGTTGTATTCTGTCTTACAAGAATTTTCGTAACTTTAGTAACCTATTTGTTTTCGATGAGACTAGCATGCAAAATAAAACGGGCGATCATTAGTCCGATATTCTCAAACTGTGTGCTAGGCTTAAAACCTGGTACACACTATCAGTTTTTTTTTTTTCGTTTTACCCAGCGGGCTGAACAAAAAAAAAAATGAGGAGCTTGGGAGGAGGTTGCTGTACTAACTATGCAGTGTTAGTACAACAATCTCCCTGCTAAGCTATTATGTACTGCCCCCGCCCTGCCAGAACACACTGGTCAGTGTTCCAAGCCATTGGCTGCTGGCAGTGATTGGATGCTGGTTGTTCAGCATGTCTGTTCAACAGAAGCTGAATCTGTGGCACAGGCTGATGTCGGCCGGTTTCTATTAATCGGGCTTAAGGCAGGGCATAAGTTATTTAAAGATGCAAAGGAACAGCGGTACAATACCTTTAACTGGTGAAAAGTTTATGCTGACTGCTGAGGTCATGTCAACCAGTTTATATAACTTACAATTACGGGAAGCAGAGGATAATAAAATGCTTTGACACCAACTGAAGCCTTAGGTGGTTTAAACAGTGATTTTTCAACTAAGATTATATGTAACGTAAAGTCATAGCTGAGAATGAATTCAGAAGAATTCCCAAAGGTCATTCCAAAATGTTATCACTGGACTTCAGAAGATTTCCCCCCAGTGATTTGTTGTCAATCACCGCTGGCAGTGTTTTACCTCGGCATATAAAACACCACTGGGGAATGAAACTCTATTGACATCAATTTTATGTGACAATATCCTGATGTACGGAGTACTCTCACAACCAATAGAAACACAATATTTTTTTGTGTTTCTTATTTGCTTGCTTCGTAATTGACATTTTTTGAGAGAAACAGTTTTAAGCCAGGTGACAAAACCCTCACAAAAATTAAAGTGAAATAGCTGAAGTAGCATAATAAACTATATGTAGCCTGTTTCTAAAACAGCCATAGCGAAGTGTATAGAATCTTATATCTTCTTGCATATTAGGTGACATAGGCCAAAGGCTAAGGTGCCACGGCTGCCAGGGTCATCGGCTTGCCAAAACGACATTCCTATTTTTATTTCACAACTTATAAACATCTGCTGCCCCTTGAGTAGCCATTGCTCTTAGATCATCTAAACCTTGTGGACATCCTTCTCAGAAGAGTTGAAGCTTTATTAGCTGCAAAGGGTGGGCCAACTCAACAGTGAACCCTACGGACTGAGACTGGGATGCCATTAAAGTTTATGAGCATGTCAAGGCAGGCGTCCCAATACGTTTGGAAATATGGAAAAAATAAATGTTCCTGGACTGCCGCACTCTGATAGGCGATTTATTGAAACAAAATAAACAAAGGATAAAATCCAAAGCTGTATAACATCCAAAAATTCATGCAACACTGCAATCAATGGTAGAAAGTGGACATAGGGGACAAAAAAGCCAACATGTTTCATATCATGGATAGATGCTTAGTCATAGCACGTTTGGAAATATAGTGTAACTTAACTTAACCTGGTCATCCACTGTGAATTAGGAAACAAGCCACGATACTTAAGGGCCGTCCAAAAGCAAATTGCGGTTTCCCAGAGGGGAATATTCCCAAGCGCTTAGGATCTTCTATGTGGAATCTTATGGTCTGGTAAGCAGCCTGTTTGCCCTCAGAAGCACGGTACACCAACACAGAAGCACTTTATTTACAGCTGTTTTCACACAAGAGCACTTTCTTTTGCGCTTGGATGGACTCTTTGGACGTTCATCTTTCATCATTTTTGTAGGGCTGCAACCAACGATTATTTTCATAATCAATTAGTTGGCCGATTATTGTTTTGATTAATCGGTTAATAACCTTAAAAAAAAGTAATTTTGCTGCGATTTGCATATTTAAAATTTTTTTGGGCCAAATTGTTGTTGGGTAGATAAAAAAAACACGAATTGCCGCAAAAAACGAATTACATGCTTTTCTGCAGCTTCTCCATTGAAGTATATTGAACCAAAAAAACAAAATAGCACAGGTGTGCATTAAAAAAAGTCCTTGCCCTTTCCAAATATTCAGCAGCTGAAAAAATCATGGATGTTAATGTGTCCCATAGGAAGCAATGTAAATGAACTGTAGTGTGTTTCTGCAAAAAGCACCAAAAAACACAGAGATGTGACCCAGGTCTGAGATGTTTAGTAACATAATGGGGTAAAAAAAACAAAAATGAGTAAAAAAAGAGCAAATAATTGCTACTGTAAGGGGTTAATTTTTTACTGTGGTACAGTGAAAGTAATATTTTCAGTAGCGATTTGCTCTTTTTGTGCTATAAAAGGGATATTTTTTTTTTTAACCCCATTATGTTACTGCCCGATTAATCGATTATGAAAATAGTAATCGATTATGAAATTAAATATTAATCATTTATTTTGGACATTTGCACTTTACAGAAAGGGGTACTATATGAATTTTTGTATATTATTTGCATTGTATCATAGATTTCTGCACAGGATTTGCACTTTAAAAATATTTGTATAGTTATATAAAGCATTGGCTATTTGATACTGTAGGTTATTAATGAGTATCAGGTGATTTTTACATTCACATTTTGCTTTTTGAGACAGCGCACCAGCGAACCCTCCTACACTAAACTACTTGTTTAATTTGGGCATTTGCATATAGATGGTGAACTTTCATCAGGATCTATGTTTATTAATTTATTAATTGGTATTTTTTGTGTCACTTTGGAATAGTGGTCGCACCCTCCGAATTTTCATCTTTTCAAACCAGTTTCCGCGGACATGTCCGACTGTGTGTACGGCCTAGTGGACAGGTTTCCAGCGGACAAAAGTTTCTTAGCAAGCTAAGAAACTTGTCCGCTGGAAACATGTTCATCGGAGATGTCCGATGGTTAGTACACCTAATCGGACATGTCCGCTGGTTAGGACGTGTAACCAGCGTCCCGAAATCCCGCGCATGCGTCAAATTGATTCGACGCATGCGTGGAAGCATTGCACTTCTGTGTTTGAGAACGTTGGTGTCTTCTACGTCACTGCGTTCTCTGTCCGTGGGGATTTTGGTCTGATGGTGTGTACACACATCAGACCAAAAGCTCCCAGGAGACATGTCCGATGAAAACGGTCCGCGGACCGTTTTCATCGGACATGTCTCCTCTTGTGTACGGGGCCTCAAGGTATTTTTTAACAAACATCTCTATACTTACCTGTTCTGTGCAATGCAATTGCAGAGCAACCCTGGACCTCCTCTTCTCTGGTCCACTGCCGGCGCTCCTGGCTCCACCTCTATGTCCAGTGCCCCCATTGAAAGCCTCTTCCCAGGGGGAATACTGATGCCTAAACATGTTTTTACTTTAAAGCATTTCTTGCATTAAGGTAAAAAATGTTTAGGCTTTAGAACCACTTTAAGCTGGCATGGTTTCATTTTCCGTAAAGCCCATCACACCGCTGCATTCACCCATCAGCCGAGTACAATGTAGCTTGTGCCAGCACCGTGGCAATGTGATCAAGGATGAGAAGATGCTTCATCATTTGTCATTCTCAATGAAAGATCTGTGAGTCTTCAGTTAGCCTTACTCAATACATCAAAAAAATGACACACTAGCCTAAGATTCCATGCCCAAACTTTATTACTTGCAAAAATCAAATGAAAAGACAAACTTTATAATAGGGTACATTGATTTGTTCGCTTATTAACAGAATATGCTCAGAACTGCAATTAAGGTAATCACAAATTTCATAAATGAAATAACTGATTGTAAAGAAAAGGGAAAGCTTCAAATAACTTCAAACATGCACTTATCCCTAGAGAAAAGAAATATTTTATTCTCATTTTCCAGTGTAAGTGCGGCCTGATCAAATATCCGATGCTTCAAACACACAAAATAGTAAGGATAATCTCAAGAAAAATATAATTATTTGATGGATTGAAAGAAATATTATTATTAAGAATTTACTGCATTCATGAACAAGCAGCATATAAAGAAACCTATAACAAGCTGGTATTACCACTAAATATTATTGTAATCATTTTTAAAAACATGATGCACATGATGCTTGGAATATATATTTTATATGTGTACAGGCTCAAGTAATGTGTACACAGGAAAAGGATGTCCAGTAATGATTATCAGCCAGCCAATCAGAATTCAGCTTAAAGCATTATATTGTAGCCAAAAAAAAAAAAAAAAATTAAGTTCTGATTGGTATTCTACATATATTTTATAGATGTGTGTGTGATATAATGGAATAAAATTACCAATTTTTCCAACATAATTTGCCCTTTCTAGTAGAGCCTATTCTAACCCTACAGAAAAGGCTATTTTACATGTAACCAATTTGTTATTATTCATCTATTAGAAACTATCTATTGATAACCTTTCACTAATGACCATGCCATTGATTGCAATCATAGGATATGTAACCAATCAAACAGGAAACTGTCAACATGTCAACCCAGAACGCAGCATGTGTCTAAACGCTCACAATAAAGTGCAGAAGGTGGTTAATTGAGATGGCAGAAGAGTAAAAGACAGCGTCATAATAAGCCACTTTAATTGTACTGTCAGTCCAAGGAAAGTCCCAAAGGAATATCCCATTTATGGAAAACCAAAGATCGCACCAGTCACAAGGCAGCCACGTCATACAAGAGGTGCAACAGAAGGACAAGAAACAGTGACGTGACCAAGGTTCCATTTCCTAATCATCAGCTAGTATTATAACAGATGATCTTTTACCATAAAGAGAACTGACACTTTCTTGTTCACAATATAGCTGCTGCCACTATGGGGGGGGGGGGTGACATGTGTAGGTAACCCAATTAAAATACGACTACTATGTACATAATCCCTTGCAGCATGCAATATTTATGTTAGCAAGTTCAAAATATATATATATATACACCAGTATATATACTGTGTATATATATATATATATATATATATATATATATATATATATTTTTTTTTATTTGAATCATGATTTCAGTTGTGCATAAATTAGTACGTCGTCTTGAAAGATTATTATGATTGCCACACTGGAATATTTGATTTACAAAAGCATATTTTTATAAATCGTTTTATCATTCAGTGATGGGTGACCTGCATTTCCCCAGATGTAGCTAAAGTCGATTTCCCAAAAGGCTTTGCTGCACTGGTGAAGCTAAGATTCCCCAGCGCAATTTAAAGTCTGGCTGTAATGGTAAACTAAATATATGATGCTCCTAATCATAAATTCCAATCATAATGTAAATGTTGTGGCTCCTTAGTCTAGTCTCTGAATAAAATGTCAGGAAGGGAAATTTTAAGAACTGCCTAGTGGATAAATTCTGTTTTTCTTCTGAAAGTAACAAGTCGCTGATAAGGGGAAATGGACAGCTGCCTATTTAAAAATGTATAAGCAGTCCATTTTCTCAGCTCCTGTGTCTGCCACTTTGCTATATCGTAAAAATCAGCTAGTCTAGGTCAATCGGCTGTGTTTAATGCATCAGGGAAGAGAAGCCAGTACAGAGACATCCGGTCATTTGGTCCTTGAGGGATTGATTAGACGACCCTGGATTGAAGATTCTTCTATTCCTGCCACATGTCACCATTTTCTCCATTTGCGTGGAATCTGTGCAAGTGGTCGGAATACCTAGAAGTGACAGACCATACACAGAATTTTATTATGCAGTTTTAAACATGACATTGATTTAAATATAGGAGTCCTCCCAATACTGATAGCTTGCCTATAGATAGATGCTGTTGGGTTAAACCACCTAAAGCAGGGGTCTCAAACTGGCAGCCCTCCAGCTGTTGAGAAACTACAAGTCTCATGATGCCTCTGCCTGTGTGAGCCATGCTTTTAACTGTCTTGCAATGCCTCATGGGACTTGTAGTTTTGCAACAGCTGGAGGGCCGCCAGCTTGAGACCCCTGTCCCTAAGGCCCCGTACACACGACCGGATCTGTCCGCTGGGATTTATCCTCGGATTAGTTCCAGCAGATAGATCCGGTCGTGTGTAGGGCCTAGCGGACATTTTCAAGTGGACATTTGTCCAGCCGACGGTTTTCCAGCGGATAACAATTTCTTAGCAAGCTAAGAAATCTATCCGCTGGAAACCTGTCCTTCGGACTTATCCGGTCGTCTGTACAGACTCACCGGATAAGTCCGTCCGATCCCCATCCCTCGCATGCGTCGAAATGATTTGACGCATGCGTGGAAGTATTTACCTTCCAGGGTCGCGCACGTCGCCGCATCATCCGTTTTCATCGGATATCCGCCCGTGTGTACAGGGCCTAAGGCTCCTCAAAGCTTTCAGGGACTCCAATGTTGAGATATCTCCATTGAAGCCGAATAACCTTTCTCTTTACAGCTATGGCGGCTCATTTATCTTACTGCAGCAAGAGGATTCTGTGGCTCCCATATTGCGACATTAAATTTGCTCAGAAACAAGGACGCAAGGTGAGCACTGAATCTGGGATCCACTCCGCTGTGGTTCAATGTTTCATTAAAGGTGCATTCATTTAGCTGTTAGTGAGCCTCAAATATGGTTGTAATAATGTAACCTTGCCCTGACCACTGTACTTATCTTCAATGTATCACTAGGGAGCCTGCATACCATTACTACAGTATACAACTCAATATATTTGCATATGGATCGTGTCTACAGTATGTGTACTGTGCAGTAATGTGTACCTCTATATCTTTGAAGTTATCCTGCGCTCCTTTGTACGGATTATAAAATTATTTAATAAAAATAAATCTAAATAGAAAAACCTGGCAGGTGGCCAGAACAGACCAAACTTAGAAACTGGGAAGCAGAAACACCAGAGTGCCTGCAGCTAGAGAGGTCAGTGAGAGCTTGTACTGCTTTTTACGTATGTATATATTTGAATTAAAAGCCTGGCCCGAATATTCCTTTAAAGGCCGTTGCTGTAATGTTTCTAAGGATGACAGTAACATTGCTGATCAGGGTACATCAGTGTCAGTCTGATCGGATACTATGACGCTTATAGAGGATCAATGTAACAAGTCAACTCTTCCACAGACAATGCATTAAAATTGATTGCTTCTAGTGCTAAAATTGTATAGCATTTTTTTTTACGTGGTTACATCACAGGAAGCTATAAATATTTTAGAATATCTCAGATTAGGTGGCAGGTCATGCTCTGGGTGGATTTGGAGACACTGCTTTCTGAATTTGTGACTGACACTGCGTAAATTTTAGGCCTCATTCACACAGGCCCGTATAGCATGAACCAGCTGTTCATGTCTCAGGGACCTGTCTGTTATGGCACATATAAATCATCTTTGCTTTCTAATGCTACCAGAAAACTCTTTAGATCTAAAATATTTATAGCTTTCTGTGATGTAACCACGTAAAAAAAATGCTATACAATTTTAGCCCTAGAAGCAATCAATTTTAATGCATTGTCTGTGGAAGAGTGGTGCAGGATAAGTTTTATGCATGTATACATTCTGAGCATTTAATGGTTAAACCCAAACAGGAACATAAAGTTAATGTTTTAATGTTGTTGTGA
Organism: Rana temporaria; assembly: GCF_905171775.1. Classification (NCBI taxonomy): domain Eukaryota; kingdom Metazoa; phylum Chordata; class Amphibia; order Anura; family Ranidae; genus Rana; species Rana temporaria. Next base: position 440,434,914 of record NC_053490.1, read on the forward strand.
ACCTGAAGAATAGCTAATGGTGTAATAACACATATGGAGCTGAAACTGTATACTAGGTTATCTCTACTCCATTACTGTGTTTCTAGGCTTTCCCACAACGTATACAGTTATCAAAACACACAAAAGCCAAAGGGATGGGGGAATTATTTACAACGCTGATGGGTCTCTCTTGGGAAATACTAGTAAGTGCTGCTTCCCAGGAATTTGGGTAAAAACCATTTTCTACTTCATCCATAAATATAAATACTTTTTAAAAAGCACAGCACATAAAAGAAAGGAATTCTTTTTAAAAAGCACAGCACATAAAATAAAGGAATTGAATAGGGTCTTAATAAAAAAAAAATACAAAAAAAAATACAAAAAATAAAAGAACATAACTATATAATTATAATTTTCTGCAATAAAGGGAATGGAAGCGATTCTACACATTTGACCCAGGTAACACCAGGGACGTATACGTACTTTTTAGCGCAGTAGGTGGCGCAGTCTCTTCCCACACTCTCACTCCAGGCTGTTTTGTACAGAACCTGAAAAGACAAAAATATACTTATTACATAATGTTTAATTTGTAGAGTTGTAAACATTTTGATGCAAGGGAAAGCCTAAATATGTCTATCCTGACAGATAGAATTTTGTTTTCTAATTGCAAAGGGAAATGTTAAAAAGTGTCACATTAACCAAATCAACAATGATTTGTCATCGGTCTGGCAACTTAAAATGAATGACAAGCAAAGACTGATGGTTGCTTTTCTCTTTAAATGATGTTTGTGCTACCTTTTAAGTGCACTGTGTGTTACACATCCTAATCCAAAGGGAATTCATATGGAGATGCCTCCCTTCTCTGTGGCTAGAACAGCCTCCATTTATTTGAGCTCTGGGAAGGCTTTCTACAAGGAGTGTCTGTGGGAATTTGTTCCAATTCAGCCAAAACAGCATTTGTAAGCTCAGGTGCTGATGTTGGGTGAGAAAGTGAACCGATTCCAAAGGTGTTCAATGGGCTTAATTTCAGGACTCTGTGCAGGCCCCTCAGTTTCCTCGCCTATAACTTGTTAAGCCATGTCTTTATGGACCTAGCATTTTGCACATGGGCACAGTTGTGCTAGAACAATGGAATGACTTTCCCAAAAGGTGGAAAGAGCACAGTTGTCCAAAAAACCTTTGTCTAAAATGTACCCGTTACTGGAAACGCAATAATTTGGAGGGGGTTCACATACTTTTGGTCATATAGTGGGTGAGGTGGTCAGGCGTCCACAAACTTTTGACCATATGGTTGTTTGCCACTAGGGCACAAGCTTAAAATCAGTACTGGTCTGATTTACAATGAAAGGTACGGTAAATTTGTTGCATGTTAGGCCATTCTCAGCCAAGGCTGTAAAGGCTCAGATAACACACTGATTTCTAGGCATGTGCATTTTGTTTCGTTCCGAATCGAAATTCGGACAAATTTTTCATTATTCGGACATTCGGATGCATACGAATTCCCGAATTGTAATATTAACGAATTTACTGAATCTGAGCGAACATTTTCGAATGGAAAAGCCGCGGACGAAATTCGATCGAACATCGAAAACAAATTCTATTTGAATCGAATTCGAAAACAATTCGATTCGAAAACAAATTCGAATGAAAATTGAAAGCAAATTTGAATCAAAATCTAAAAAATATAAATTGATTTCTAAAAAAGAATACAATAAAATAGAATATAAAATAATAAAACAATAGAATGAAAATCAAAGAATAGTAAAGAACAGAATGGAATTTAATAGAATGTAATCAAATACAATAGAATTATGACCTGACTTCTTCTATCTATCTTCTATCTATCTTCCATTTTCTCAAATTTGAAATCCATATAGAATGAACTCAAATTCGAATAGAAAAATATTAGAAGAGTAGAACAATAAAATATATATATAAATATTTTTTTTTCTGCTCTATTCTAATATTTTTCTATTCGAATTTGAGTTCATTCTATATGAATTTCGAATTTCAGAAAATGGAAGATAAATCGAAGATAGATAAAAGAAGCCAGGTCATAATTCTATTGTATTTGATTACATTCTATTAAATTCCATTCTGTTCTTTACTATTCTTTGATTTTCATTATATTGTTTTATTATTTTATATTCTATTTTATCGTATTCTTTGTTAGAAATCGATTTATATTTTTTTTGATTCAAATTTGCTTTCAATTTTCATTCAAATTTGTTTTTGAATTGAATTGTTTTCGAATTCGATTCAAATAGAATTTGTTTTCGAATCCGATTGAAATATTATCAAATCCGGTCGAAATAATTTCGAAATCGACCGGATTTTTTGAAATTCGGTCAAAAACGAACGAATTCCGAAAACGAATTTAACACATGTAACGAATCTAACTTAACAAAATTAATTAAATAACAAATTAAAACAAAACAAATTTTTCCCTTTTGCACATGCCTACTGATTTCAGTAATGGTAAGCAGATCACTCATTATGTAGTGCCACCCACTCCAAGAGATCTGTCATCTATGGGCAGCCTATGATACAATAATCAAAGTGTAATATAAATGGGTATCTTGGTATAAAATTATGGATGTAGTGTCTATGCGACTTACCAGGAAGACTAGACAATGCAGAAACAGAGTGTAGAAAAATGCAATAGTCCTAGCCATCTTATTGGAAAGAATAAGTCTCCCCTAGAAAGAAAAAAGATACATCAAGATTTTAAATTACAACTATTTCAAGCAGTGGCATGGTCTTGCTGCCACTACACTGCAGCTTTAAAAATAATCTACACATATATAGCATATTGATTACAACATGCATAGTGCTTTGCTTACTCTGGTACTCTAAAGCAATTAGAGCACTGTGCAAATGAATGGACATAATAATAATACAAAATAGCAGGAGAGCCCAGTCATGTGACCTGCCAAAAGTCATGCAACTGGTCTCTTCTCCAATAACTCTGAGAGACACTGCAGCTGCCATTTTCTGTTTAAAATGAAAAATGGGGACACTATAATGTTTACTGAGGAGTGAAAGGCAACAGCTCATATAATGCCGAAATATATAAATTAACATTTGTCTTTCTAAAATAGTGTCTATGGACAGTTCTATAATGTAAAAAGGTGCATTGGTAATATTTTTCAAGGAATTTTTTCTTGAAATGCTTTAAGAAAATGTTCTTAAAGCATTTGTTACTCCAACACTTCATATTCCTGATGTGCGTGCTGTACCATGTACTTGTATGAAGACATATCCTGTTCTCTTTGTACTGCTTTCTTTGTGTGAAATATCTGGTGATCGTGACAGTTCCCTCTGTTTTCCTATTAAAAACTGACCACAGTAAGCAGGAGGGCACACCGTTGTCAGTTCTCTAGCTATGCTGAGAACTCAGCCTGCTCTCCTCCAATGATCAGACTTGTCCTGACATGCCCCTACTGCATAGCCATTCACTGGGAAGCTCGGTGTGCTGCTGCTTCTCCTCCCCCAGCTCTTATGCAGCTGAGAACAGAGGGAATGTGATCACTTATAAAAAAAAGGTATTAATTATGTTTTTTATGTTTTTACATCTATACCAAAATAGTTTGCCTTTCATTTCTATTTTAAACGGAATGAGTTGTTTTACAAAGTGATCGTTTACAGTCACTTTAAGTACTGTCAATGTATAACATGTTTAACTCTCACTACATTTGCAGTAATAATGTAGGATTAACAGGTGGAGTACTAAGGCACAGAACAAGTACTCTAATTATGCTGGCCAGTACATAAAGTAATACTTCACATACTTTGTCCCAAAATGATTGTTTGCACTACCCAAATATAGACAATTGAATATTTTAACCACTTAACCCCCGGACCATATTGTTGGTCAAAGACCAGAGCACTTTTTGAGTTTCGGCACTGCGTCGCTTTAACTGACAATTGCGCGGTCGTGCGACCTGGTTACCAAACAAAATTGGCGTCCTTTTTTCCCCACAAATAGAGCTTTCTTTTGGTGGTATTTGATCACCTCTGCAATTTTTAGTTTTTGCGCTATAAACAAAAATAGAGCGACAATTTTAATTTTTTTTTATATTTTTTACTTTTTGCTATAATAAATATCCCCCAAAAATATATAAAAAAAAAAATTTTTTCCTCAGTTTAGGCCGATACGTATTCTTCTACATATTTTTCGTAAAAAAAATCGCAATAAGCGTTTATTGATTGGTTTGCGCAAAAGTTATAGCATTTACAAAATAGGGGGTATTTTTATGGCATTTTTATTAATATTTATTTTACTAGTAATGGCGGTGATCAGTGATTTTTTTTCGGTACTGCGACATTATGGCGGACACTTCGGACACTTTTGACACATTTTTGGGACCATTGGCATTTTTATAGCGATCAGTGCTATAAAAATGCATTGGATTACTATAAAAATGCCACTGGCAGTGAAGGGGTTAACAATAGGGGGCGGGGAAGGGGTTAAGTATGTTTCCTGGGTGTGTTCTAACTGTAGGGGGGGTGGCCTTACTAGGGGAAATGACTGATCTTCTGTTCATACAGGACCGGACCGGGAGCTGTGTGGCCTGCGTGAGAGCCGACGTATAGCTACGGACTCTCGCGCAGGGGAGCCGACCTGCCGGCGGCTGATCGGCAAGCTGTTAAAAGGAACAGAATCCAAATGAGTGATTTGGCTGGATATCAGATGTCAATTGTTTCCCCAAGAAAATGGGCAGCAAGTGGTTTGATGTACTCAATCACATGGCAATGCAACTGGGACCTATGTGTAATGTGGCTGACGGGTAAATGGGGTGTATAACCAGTGAAATATTGTATTTATTGGCGTATAACACTCACTTTTTTACCCTGAAAATAGAGGATAAACTGTGCCTGCGTGTTATACGCAGGGGGCTATGGAACCTTCTTTTCCTGAAACTTCCCTCTTAAAGTTAGGGTGCGTGTTATACGCCGATAAATACGGTAACTAGTTTACGCCATAGAAAATCTTAGCATTTGCTTAGACTGGGATTTTTTGCAACTCCTGTAAATGACTAGAATTTTCAGTGATCAGAAGTACTTGTTGTTGCCCCCTAGGGAAGTACTACATGGTCCAACATTCACAAGCAGTGCTCAAAATGAGATCTACATCTTGAAAACGTCTGGAACAGATAAGAATACTTTAGCTAAGTACTAAGAAAGACAAGAGTTCTCTAATGCCTCGTACACACGGTCAGACTTTTGACCATGTAAAAGTCCGCCGTGAGTCCGTTCTCTAAGGTCCGTCGAACTTCCGACCAAAAAAGTCAGATGGAGGCTACACACGGCTGGACATTCTGAGAAAAAAAGCCTGTCTGACAATGCATGACCCCGTCCATTGGTACCTCAATGTGACAAAGTCAGTCTGTACCTTTGGAAGAGAAACAGCCCCAAAGAATCATGTTTCCACCTCCATGCTTGACTGTAGGGATGGTGTTCTTAGAGTCATAGTCAGCATTCTTCTTCCTCCAAATATGGCAAGTCGAGTTAAAGTTTTTTTTTTTGATGTCACAATGTACACTATAAAATTTCCTATCATCTGTGCCCAGTCTTGCCACACAGAGTTAATCCAGCTCTGAGCAATCCTCTTTTATTGTTCAGTGAAATAAAACAGACTTACAGAGAAAAACCTTAGTCCGTTCCGCCCCCTTGCTGTGAGTGACAGGTTATTTACATATCTCATGCACTAGCCTGGAGACAGGCATCATTTTTTAATTCCCACCCCCACTCCTTTTCTGAAGTCAAGTGGTTACTTTTCTGGATTTTGACTGGATGTTAGTGATCATAGCAGAATTTTGAGTAAGGAATACATAGGAAAAAATGCATGTTGACAAGGGGAGTGTAGAGGAGGGCAGGGAGTCTACTGACATCACAACTCCACCCACTGAGCTCCAGACAACCGATCCACCCACAGAATCTGCAGTTTTTCAGTTCTTATAACAGACAGAGGGGAAACATTTGACAGGTAAGGATACATGCAGGAGGCATGTATATCCTTATAGATCAGCACTAGGGCAGTCGTTTTGAAAGGATGAGAGTGGGTTTACATCCAACACCAAAGAGCTCAATTTTGGTCTCATATGACCACAGCACTTTCTCCCAATCCTTCACTGAACCATTTAGCGGACCTCCAGCTGTTGCAGAACTACAAGTCCCATGAGGCATAGCAAGACTCTGACAGCCACAAGCATGACACAAAGGGGCAGAGAAATGATGGGACTTATAATTTTGCAACAGCTAAAGGTCCGTTAATTGCATATCCCTGATTTAGATGTTCATTAGCATGACTGTACATGTGCGATCTTGAGGAGGGAGACACACTGTGTTTGGAGGAAGAAAAATGCTGACTATGACCCTAAGAACACCATCCCTACAGTCAAACACGGAGATGGAAACATTATGCTTTGGGGCTATTTCTATACTAAAGGTACAGACTGACTTTTCCACATTGAGGGGCCAATGGATGGGGCCATGTATTGTAAAATCTTGGATGAGAAGCTTCTTCCCTCAGGCAGAACACTGAAGATGAGTCATGGATGGTTCTTTTAGCATGACAATGACCCAAAACATAACACCAAGGCAACAAATGAGTGGTGCAAGAGGAAGCACATTAGGGTCATGGAGTGGTGGTCCGGCCAGTCTACAGACCTTAAAGTGATTGTAAAGTCTCAGTTTTTTTACTATAAAAATAACAAACATGTTAGACTTACCTGCTGCGGATTTGCACAAAGCAGCCTGGATCCTCCCCTTCTAGGGTCCCTCTTCTTTGCTCCTGGCCCCTCCCTCCTGTTCAGTGCCCCCAAAGCAAGCAGCTTGCTATGGGGGCACTTGAGCTGAGTCGCAGCTTTATGTATCCCCATTCCCGCCATCTCTCTCTTCTGATTGGCTAGCTGACACTCCTGAACATCTCTGGACAGAGAGGGACTTCAGGTAAGTGTTAAGAGGGCTGCTGCACAAAAAATGCTTTTTTATCTTAATGCATATTAGGAGATAACAAATCTTCTGACTTTACAACTCCTTTAATCCTATAGAAAATGTATGGAGGGAACTGAAACTTTAAGCTGCCAAGCGACAGCCAAGAAACCTTAAGGATTTAGAGAAGATCTGTAAAGAATGGACCAAAATCCCTCCTCAGATGTGCGCAAACCTGGTCACCAACTTTAAGAAACGTCTTACCTCTGTGCTTGCCAACAAGAGCCTCTCCACCAAGTACTAAGTCATGTTTTGCTTGGGGCTCAAATACTTATTTTACTCACTGAACTGCAACTCAATTTTTAACATTTGATAGACCCTTAATTTCTTTGTAAGTGGGCAAACTTATAATTTCTGCAGAGGATCAAATAATTATTTTCCCCACTGTATGTGAGAGGCTATACTAGATAGATACCAATAACAACCCACTGGACAAGATCTCAGAAGAAACTCCACTCCAAAATTTTTAAAACCCCACTATCAGAGAAAATTGGAATACCAAATCAAACCCATTCAACGGAACAAACACTCAATTTTTTAAATAAAGCACTACTACAAACAGCAGATGCAGTCGCTCCGAAACGCAGAGTACTCATCCGCAAAAACAACTCTGGCTGGTTTAATGACGCGCTCAAGCTACTGAAGCAAGAACGAAGAAGAGCTGAAGGAGCCTGGAGAAGAACCCCTTCGAAGGAAAACCACACAAATTACAAAGCACTCACTAAGAAATACCACAAAGCAATCTTCAATGCAAAAAAATAACACTTTTCAAACACCATCTCAAAAGCCCTAAACCGACCCCGTGAACTGTTCAAATTAGTGGCGCAGACTATGAACCCCACCTGCCTAGAGCCACCGGCAAACGACACTCAAGAATTCTGCAATGAATTATCGGATTTCTTTATCAACAAAATTAAAAACATTCAGGAAATAATTCAACAGAAAAAAACAATAACCCCATGTCAGCTAAAGCAAGAGGAGGAAAACAATAAAAATAGTCTAAAACAATATAAAAAGCCGCGCCAGGTATCAACAACAAAAAATGAATATAGTAGTTCAACAGTCCACAAATGGTATGAGTAAGTGGATTTTAAATTGGTTCTCAACAGAGACAGAATCGCTGTATTGATCAGAGGCTGATTTGCATGTAGAGATGTTTAGCTTTTCAATGCACCAGGTGACATGCATACAATGTGTGAGATCCCACCACCGGAATTGTATATCAGCTTACCAGATAGCAAGCCTTTAGTGCAGTTGGCTATAGCCCAGCCACGGCCTTTGAATCCCCTGGGCTAAGATGTTTCAAAATTCCCAATCAAATGGCAGCCTTGAAGTTGAAAGTGGTGCGTGTTTGCGATTTAGGACGCCCCGCACCTCATCAATAATCACAGTAACACGATAAGCGTAACCCAATCCGGTTCACATGCAGGCAGGAAAATAGAAAGGGACGCAATAGCGTGATATCGTAGGTAACAGATTTATTTAAAAAAAGTAATGTACTTACACTTAGACAGTATAAACACAGCATATAATAGGTAAAAAAAGCCGGCCGGCTTATGGAGCCCTCCTCCTAGGCGTGGTGACGTCACTGACGCTGCCTCCAGACGCGTTTCGTCCTATTGGACATTCTCAATGGGGGTAGGGCTAGCAACAGTGTGTCACCTTATATAATAGCCACTCAATGCAAAGGGAGGTCCATAGAAACTGACCCCGCCATCTTTGTTGAGGGAAAAGTTTTCCCATACAACCGCGCGCAATCTCGCGGCCAGGGAAGAGAGTGTAAAGCATTCACCAACGTTCTGTAACGAGGATGAGAATACTCTCTCTACGGATTGATAATATAGATATAAAAATAAAAATAGTCTACAATCGACAAATTTCTCGCTGATTCCAATCACCGTCGACATCACCAAAAACATCATCAGAAGCCTCCGAGATAGCACAGCGCCAGGTAATATAATTTCCACAAAACGACTGAAAGAATGTACCGATATTTTGGCACCCACCATAACACATTTTGTAAATTAATCTTTAAAAGAAGGTATTGTTCCGATCTCCCTTAAACAAGGGATAATAAAACCCCTCCTAAAAAAAACAACCTGAACCCCAAAAACCCAAACCACCGTAGACCAATAACAAGCTTGAACAACTTCTCCAAAATCATGGAGAAAGCAGTAGTTCAGCAGCTACAACGCCATTTGGACACCAACAAACTCCTTGACCCACTACAATAAGGCTTCCGCCCAGGCCATGGCACAGAAACGGCACTGCTCAAAATATGGGATGATGCCCTCGAAGCAGCAGATGACGGAGAATCATGCCTACTGGTGCTACTGGACCTAAGGGAGGCATTCGACACAGTGGATCACAAAACTCTACTCATTCGCCTCAAAGAAGTAGCCGGAGTTACAGACACAGATCTACCCTGGTTTGCTTCCTTCCTAGGAAATCGGTCCCAAACAGTGAAACTAGGAGTCTTCACCTCGGAAACGTGCACCATTTCTTGCGGAGTCCCTCAAGGATCGCCCCTATCTCCGATGCTCTTCAACATCTACCTCCGCCCTCTCCTTAAAATCATCAGTGAGCAAGATTTGTGCCACCACTCCTATGCGGACGACACTCAACTCTACTTTCGAGTCACCAAAAAAACGATCGATATCGCGGATTAGAAAAACGCCTGGCATTGATCGACGAATGGATGACTGAGAGCTCCCTCAAACTCAACGGATCCAAAACAGAACTACTTCTCCACGCAGACCGAAACACTACAGCGAGGACCTCATGGACACCACCCACCATCCTGGGACAGATCATCACCCCAAATACCAAGATCAAAAGATTGGGAGTAACCTTTGACTCAGAGATGTCGATGGATGCGCAATAGGATCAGTAGTCAGCGGATCCCATTACCTTCTCTGCCTACTACGTAGACTCATCCCCTTCATCTCGGAAGAGGATACAGAGGTAGTAGTCGGTACAATCATCAATTCTAGACTCGACTACGCAAACTCCCTCTACTTAGGACTACCAAAATACCAGATCTCGTGCCTACAAGTCGTTCAGAACACAGCAGCCAGGTTGGTAACAGGAAAGAAACCCTTGGAATCCATCACCTCATCCCTGAGGGCCCTTCATTGGCTAACAGTAAAGGATCAGGTCACATTCAAGACCCTCTGTCTCACCCACAAATGCACACAAGGAAAGGCTCCTCAATACTTATGCGAGAAAATAAAACACTACACCCCCCATCGCACTCTCCGATCATCAAACCAAAACCTCCTCTACATCCCCAAGTCCAATTAAAAATGAAAGGGAGAACGAAGATTTGCAGTCCAAGGACCACGGCTATGGAACGCTCTACCAACGGATATCCGCGTGGAAGAAAACCATCGGACCTTCAGGAAAAAAACTGAAGACCCACCTCTTCTGAAGGATCAGGAAGACATCGGATGGAATAAGCGCCTTGAGGCGATTTAGTTCGCATGTGTAGCGCTATACAAGTTATTCACTCACTCACTCATATGCTGTTTTTTTGGTTTACCGACACAAATTAAATAATATTACTTTACACTTGGTTTTGTGTTTTACAGATCTGTGCAAATGGATCAAATGTTTGCACAAATGCTAGTTTCTGCAGATTAGAATATCCAATTACTGAACAAACTTAAAAAAAAAGTAAAATTATTGTAAATATTGGAAAAAAGCCTATAATGTCATAATAGCGCCCCCATCAAGACAGCACCCCTCCCCTAAAAGCCAATTTATTTTTAGTTTTGGATAGAGTGGAGCGGTATTAGAAACCCTTTCAGGTTTTTACTGCTGTCAGATTCACACTCTCGATTAGTAATTTTTTCTCCATCATAATCGAAAGTGAAAGTAAAAGAAAACCCTAAATTTTGGGTTGTTCCCAAATCAGTAATAGAGGGGAAATCTTCCTATGGGGACACTAGTCCTGTTGACAGCAAGAAATTTCCTCACTTCAGAGGGATTTTTTCTCACTTTCTGTTTTAGCTTTGGGACAGAAAGTGAAGGCTATAACCCTCCCTTACTCCATCAAAAAAGTTTTGCCTTTAGTTATACTTTGGGGAAGGTGTTCTGCCTGATGATGGCAGTGATACTTTCCTAGGTTGAGATATCGATCCCTGTGGACCAACCACTGAAACAACTTATGTTATAGATGAAATGGTAAGCACCCTTATTAACTGCTATTTGCATATATGCTTTCCTATCCGTGCACAATAATGGAGGCGCCTCTTCAAAATCTTGATGCTGCATCGAATAATGAATGGCTTGTGTCTTCCCACAGCTCCCTGGCACAATCTACTTTTGCCTTGCCCTGGATTTAGCACTTGATAAATCTCCATACTGAATTATATAAAGTGCATGGCTTTTAGTCACCTTTTAGCCCACACAACTGTATGCGCTATTAATAACAATGAATAATTTAAAAAAGAATAGCGATCAATATGCTATAAATCCTACCACTAATTATGTTGCCAACCTAACAGTGTTAATCTTGTAAAGTCTATCCATTAAAACTTGGATACAATTTGTAACTTCTTTGTCTTTAATGAATGTCTGCAATGATGGTATGCAAAGACACATTTGGCAGTACTTTTGTACAGGAGATATGTATATGCTAGGAGAAAATTAACAAAATCCACTATACAGTGGGGATCGAAAGTTTGGGCAATTCAGGTAAAAATTTGTATTAATGTGCATAACGAAGCCAAGGAAAGATGGAAAAATCTCCAAAAAGCATCAAATTACAGATTAGACATTCTTATAATATGTCAAAAAAAGTTAGATTTTATTTCCATCATTTACACTTTCAAAATGACAGAAAACAAAAAAATGGCATCTGCAAAAGTTTGGGCACCCTGCAGAGTTAATATCTTGTACTGCCCCCTTTGGCAAGTATCATAGCTTGTAAACACTTTTTGTTGCCAGCCAAGAGTTTTTTAATTCTTGTTTGAGGTATCTTTGCCCATTCTTCCTTACAAAAGTCTTCCAGTTCTTTGAGATTTCTGGGCTGTCTGTCACGCACTGCCCTTTTAAGGTCTATCCATAGATTTTCAGTTATGTTGAGGTCAGGAGATTGTGAAGGCCATGGCAAAACATTCAGTTTACGCCTCTTGATGTAATCCCCTGTGAATTTTGAGGTGTGTTTAGGATCATCATCCATTTGTAGAAGCCATCCTCTCTTTAACTTCAGCTTTTTCACAGATGGCATAAAGTTACCATCCAAAATTTGCTGAAATTGAATCCATTTTTCCTTCTACTCGTGAAATGTTCCCTATGCCACTGGCGGCAATACAACCCCAAAGCATGATTGATCCACCCCCATGCTTAACAGTTGGACAGAGGTTCTTTTCATTAAATTCTGTGCCCTTTCTTCTCCAAACGCATCTTTGCTCATTCTGGCCAAAAAGTTTGATTTTAACCTCATCGGTCCACAGAACTTGTTTCCAAAATGCATCAGGCTTGTCTATATGTTCATTTGCAAAGTTCAAACGCTGATTTTTGTGGTGAGGACGTAGAAGAGGTTTTCTTCTGATGACTCTTCCATGAAGACCATATTTGTACAAGTATCTTTTTATAGTGGAATAGTGTACCACAACTCCAGTGTCTGACAGATCTTTCTGGAGGGATCGTGCAGTCAAATGTGAGGTTTGAATTGCTTTTCTCATAATCCTGCGAGCTGTTCTGTCTGATATTTTTCTTGGTCTTCCAGATCTTGCTTTAACTCCCACTGTTCCTGATGACTGACATTTCTTAATTACATTCCGAACAGAGGATATTGACATCTGAAAACGCTTTGATATCTTCTTATAGCCTTCTCCAGCTTTGTGAGCGTCAACTATTTTCAGTTTCAGTTTTCAAGACAACTGCTTAGAAGAACCCATGGTGCTGATTGTTTGGGCAAGGTAAGATGAGTCTGGGCATTTAAAACCTTTGAGATTGACATCACCTGGTCTTCCCAGACGATGATTGAGAACAATCCATGACACTGGCAGGTCTCAGCTTTGCAAAGGGGGCAGTGCATGCTATAAATTCTCCAGGGTGATCAAACTTTTGCAGACGCCATTTTTTTGTTTTCTGTAATCTTAAAAGTGTAAATGACGGAAATAAAATCTAACTTTTTTTGACATGTTTTAATAATGTCTAATCTGTAATTTGATGCCTTTGGGCTTCAAAGCGGAGCAGGTAGGGCGGGCTGTGTGGGAGGACCCCCTCACACACCCACCATTGCCACCCGGGGCATGGAGAAAGGTGGCAGATTGCCTCTGGGGGAGGCCTGCCTACTCCCAAATCCTGCAGTCCGGCTCCTCTCTCGAGTAAACGCACAAAATACACTTTAAAAAAGAAAAAAAAAGAAAATAATTTTTTTTACCTGGGGTGCCCAAACTTTCGATCCCCACTGTAACAGTCAGTCCTGAAAAAGCAGCTTCATTCTCCCACTGTAGCGATCCAGAAGGAAGTGGGAGTGGGTACCTGTCAAGACCAGGTACCCACTCGCCCCCCCCCCCCCAAAAACAGCTAAGTGCCAAATGTGGTAGAGTAGAGGAGGGGAGTAGGCAAACGAGCTGAACTTTCTCTTTTAGGTTAAGTTCCGCTTTAGGAACTTACATCTTAAATTCTATTTCTGATCCCTTCTTTATCTCTTCTTTTCAGGCTTTGATGATTCGAGGTAAGACCGCGCTATATTAAGATACCTCTCAACTCAACTCTTTCCTTTCTGTTTCTTTCGTTTTTATATCCACTCTTTCCTTTCCTATCTCATTCACAGTTTTCAGAGAATACACCTAATACAGAAATTGCCCTGTGCGATATTCTTTTTCATCTACTGTATTCTCTTTATTAAATTAGAAACTCTCCTGTAAGGAGCCAGTTTCATGTGTCAGTTCCCTTTTGTTTCCTATAATGGATATCTCCTTCTAAAACAGGCTATTTATTATTCCCCATTGTATTGTCAAACTTCTTCAAACTTGTACTCTCATTTACTTAATAAAAGAATATTTGAACAAAAGGCACATGTCCAAGTACTTACCATACTAAGTGTGGCTTTATCCCAAGGACTTAGACTGAGATATTTCCGTTGTCGTTCCTATGAAATAAAACACACATTGAGAAATGCATCTTTGTATCTAAGAAAATATGTGCCATTATCAAGAATATTTTTTTACTAATAGCACAAATGCATTATCAGAGTATCACTTACTGTATATGGAAATAAACTAATCGGGTCGAGACTGCAGAGCTTTGTATATACACAGGATTTTCAAAAGACATAGCTAAACCTCTATGGGCCTTTTCACTGCATCCTGGAGGAACGTTTGCTAAAGCCCCCCAATTATACCCGTTTCCCTGGGGAATGATCTATTTACTCTGCACTAACTAGTGCAACATGTAAAAGCAGAACTGTAAAAGCAGGAAGTAGCAAATAATCTTGCCATAATGTGAAAGCGCTGTATCTATCAATGATAACTATAGGCGTTGCAATGGTTTTATAAACAGACTAGGATCTTGGGTGACAACAATTTAGACGTTCTGAAAATAAATAGCTTTACTAGACCTAAAGTGGACCTAAACTCAAAAAGTGAACATTTGCCATGTTATACGGAATATCTAGAAATGTTATTTGTGCACAACCATGAAAAATCAACCTTTTGTCTTGAATTCCTCCTGAAAAATAGCAGTGAAATTCCTGACATGTAAGTTGTGCCTAGGTACTCCTGTTTTGTAGCCTAAAAGCTACAGATCTGCAGTGTGAGATCATCTAGAGCACTGCATGCCATGATTGTTAGTCTCATGAAATTTGGAATGAGATTTGGTGATGTCACTACTGTGCTGCTCGCTGTAACATCCGGTAGGGCTCCCCCTGTTTATGTCTACTCTTCTACCAAGATGGCCACCTCTACACAGAGACAAAGGGGTTGATTTACTAAAGGCAAATAAGCCATTCAAGTTGCAATGAAAATTACACTTTTCAAGAGAACTATACCCAGAGCTTAGAGAATGTGGTAACATTTGACTTGGCAAAGAAAACAACAAAAACTGCATTTTTGTTTGCATATGATTAAATAAAGGAACATCACTACATTCACTAAGCTCTCAAAAAAATCCCATTGCAAAGTGCTCAGCCTATTTGCTTTTAGTAAATCAACAAAGCAAGCCAGTTATGGGGAAAAACTGCTGATGGGAGATATTGGTAACTAGACCTTTTTCTACTGCTTGCCTTTTTTTCAGCACAGCTTCCATAATTTAGGTCCTATATAAAATATTTGAAAAGTCCTTTAAAAAAACAGATATTTTTTTTATCTATCAACTATGTTGTCTCTAGAAACAGCTGCTCAAACTTACCGAAATAAATCTTTTCCAGGGTCATAGGCGTGCGCACAGGGTGTGCCGGGTGTGCCCAGGCACACCCTAATCACCCCATGTGCATTAGTGTTATCACTCTGTGTAGCAGCAGGAACATGGGAAAGATCTCCCTCTTACCGGCTCTGCCATAAGTGTTTATGCTCTTCCCTTTCACTGTGCCGGCATGGAGAACAATGTGGCGGGGTCATATATATATATATATATATATGTAGACACATACACATGCATGTGTGTTTGAGCTTAAGGGTGCATACTCTAATGCAGGGGTCTCCAAACTTTCTAAACAAAGGGCCAGTTTACGGTCCTTCAGACATTAGGGGGGCCAGACTAGGGCCATTGGGAGTAAAAAAATGTCCAGTGGGAGTAAATAATACCATATCTTTGGTGACAGTGGAAGGACTAGTGTTATACCTGAAGGGTTCCACATGTACTGGCACTTTAAGGCTGGCTCCACCCAGCAGTGATGACAAGGGTCAAGGGGTATAGTAGCCATTTTAGAGAGAGCACATGTAGGAGGCAGAGACATGTACTGTCCTGAGATGCATGTTGCAGTGTACAGCCTGTACTGAAATAAACATCCATTGTTCCAGACCAGAGCCTTGTGTCTCTCACAACACACAGGACACAACAACTAGTGCCCCATCACTGGTGTTAATGGAAAGAATCGATGGTGTCAGTTGGAGGAATAGTGCCCCATTGGTGCCAGCAACAAGAATAATGCCCCAAGGGCCACATTAAGGCAAGCAAAGGGCCACATCCGGCCCCAGGGCCGCAGTTTGGAGACCCCTGTTCTAATGCAATAGGCTGCACACACCTATGCCCAGGGTCTATTTGTCACAAAAACCTTGTTGTATATTGATTTGTTTTTCAGCAATTGCAAACATTTAGCTGCTCCATGAAGGTGCTCAGAAAATTATAAGACCACGTTTTTCTGGAGATAGAAATATAGGACTAGAGAGAAAGTTTTGTAATGACCTGTGGAGCTTCTGATCAGAAAATGTAACAGGGATCTTAGATTTTCCAGCTATGTATGCCAGCAGACCAATCCTGCAGTCCTAATTACCAGGTTTTATGATCATGAAAGCTATTTTTTAATTTATAAACCAGACCAATAAAAAAAAAACTCCTTTCTCTGACCAGGGGACCATGTAAAAATTCACTTAGAGGTCTCCACTATTCTTTCATAACTTTGTGGCAAACCACAAGCTGATCTTCCCCTGCATAGCGATGTTACCATCAGAGGCTGATGTGTGTGCCAAATGGTTCTTACAAAATTCATTGGTGGATTGAGAAAACTAGTAAATAACAATTTAAGTGCAACAATCAATAAAAGGGAACGGAAAAGCTTTTATAGTGGATATGCAGAGACAAATGCATTCTTTCCGCAAATCTCTAAAAACGCATTCCATCAAAAGTTGTTTTGGAAGCATTCTGCGGTTTTATGTTAGAAACACGGAGACCGCCAAGTAAATCTGCAAGTTCATTTCCATGGAAAAGATCTATAATCCTTTGCTTGCATTTTATGATTTGGCCTGTTCAAGCAAACACTGCATTTCACCTTCTAGCAGTCAATTTCATTATCTCTACCCCAGGGGTGTCCAAACTTTTTTCAAAGAGGGCCAGATTTGATTAAGTGAACATGCGTGAAGGGCCGACTATTTTGCCTGACATTCTTTGAACCATTAAAATTCTGAAGTGTGTTCGTCTGAGCACTAATACACTGCCCAACAAGAATTCTCTTGCCTTTGTGGCTGTGTGTGGTGAAGAGATGAGCTGGGGCGTGTTATTTGGATCTACTGTATATATTTTATTTGTGGCCCCAACGAATCCCAGAGCGCTGCTTAGGACTAAGGATGAGCTTGGGCGTGTTATTTGGATATACCGTATTTATCGGCGTATAACACTCACAGGCTTACCATTACCATGTATGCAGCCTCACCATTGCCATGAATGCAGCCTTACAATTGCCATGAATGCAGCCTTACCATTGCAACCAATGCAGCCTTACCATTGCAACCAATGCAGCCTCACATGTGCCATAAATGCAGCCTCACATGTGCCATAAATGCAGCCTTACCATTGCCATCAGTGCAGCCTGAACGATGCCCATCTGCAGCCTCGGAGGGCAGAGGGAGGGGGCGGGACGAGTGCCAACAGATTACAAACAGGAGAATGCCTGGTTTATCCTGTGGCCTCTTTAATAGACAGAACAGTCGTCCAATGGCATCCCAGGAGATGGGACTTAAAACAGGAGATTCTCTTCATGTAATCTGACGGCGCTCGTCCTGCCCCCTCCCTGTCCCCTCCAAGGCAGCGCCATTAAATACAGTATATGTCTTTTGTGGCCCTGGGGGCCACAAACAATATATACATCCAAATCCCCAGGGGGGCCATATTAAATCAACAGGGGGGCCACATTTGGCCCCCGGGCCTGACTTTGGACATGCCTGCTCTACCCTATGAAACCCTACCACAGGTAGAAGACAATAGTAGCCCTATCCTCAAGTAACCTAGTCCACATCGAATGCTGGGGAAAGAAAATATAAATTACTACTCACAGGACACACATTTAGAGCCGGTTCACGCTTGGGCGACTCGTCAGGCGACTCAGCCGCCTGACAAGTCGCGTCCCATTGTATTCAATAGAACCGTTCTAATAGCAGCGACGCAAGTCGCTCCGACTTAGAAAAAGGTTCTTGTACGACTTCGGGGGTGACTTGCATTGACTTCTATACAGAAGTCATTTTGCAAGTCGCCTCTGAAGTCGTCTTCAGGACGCCTTGCCGAGTTGCCCCCGAAGTCGTGCCGTCCCAGTGTGAACCGACTCTTACTCTTCACCTGTATGTGTGTGCAAGGGGGTACTTGTGATGGGTTCTGGAAGTAACTCTGATGGAATCAGGGTGTATTTGTGTTTTCCAAAATATTTATCATTACAAATTTTCCATAACAATATATCATGTCTAAGGCCCCTTTCACACTGACTGATCGGGTTTGCATGCCAGTTTTTCAGGCGGACACGATCGGACTATCCATTGCTCTCTATGAAGCAGTGGATGTCAACGGACTTTGTGTCTGTTGACACCTGCCGACATCTGATCCCCATTCGTCTGGTGGTTTGGATTGGATGACAGTCGGATGGAAACGGATAGGTGGTCCGTTTCTATCTGACAGCCCATAGAGGACAGCGGGCTGTATCTGCCTGCTCAGCGGAGAGATCCCATGTTGAGTGGATGGATCCACTGCCAGTGTGACAGGGGTCTAAAACAGACCTGGGTAAGTATTTATCTACCATGCAACCCTGATGGGGTGACTCCCTGGATAGCGAATCCCTACAAGTAAATCTGAACGTCTTCTGGACTATAGACAAAGACATTTCCTCTCCATAATACCAGACTGAAAGCAGTATTAAACCCAAAAGCAAATATTTATTTATATTGCAGCTTAACAACACTTAGATGTGATGGATGCATTCTTTTCTTTTTTTAGGCTTTCCTTTTTTTTTTTTCACCCGGTGATCCAGCCAGTGTCTGCTATTTTTCAACAGAACAAGCTGTCCTGCAGTTAGGTGGTTGAGACAAACCATTTACCACCGACAATGGTGCTTACAATGGTTAACTGCGTAAAAAGTGTTTGGCTTCATTTTGATAGTGTATGTAAATCTGCTAGTCCATCTAACATTCCCCTCCAACTGACAATGCTGCTGTCCAGAGGTGTCTCTGTTTCTCCTTCATCCAGTGTGGAGGCGCTATAATACAGGAAGTGTGTTAAGCAAGCCATAGATGATGTAATCTTCAGGTTGCAGGAAAAAAAATAGCTAGATACTGACTGTATGATGGTGGAAGCCCTCCCGAAGGCGCTATTGTGTCCTGCTGGTGGGGAGCCTTTCCTGCTGGCAGAAGACAATGATCACTGCTGGTGCCTATAGCTGCCAGCAGTAACCACATGCAAAAAATACAACAGGTTGGTGGCACTGAAGTCGATTGACTTCAGTACAACCAACCTGCCCATCGATGGATCAAATCTCGGCCGGTCCCCCCTAGAACCAGCTGAGATGCAATCCATCTATGGCTGGCTTTACTGGCCGGATCAACAGGAGAAAACAGGGGGGGGGGGGAAGCAAAAAAAGAAAAAAAACTAACACAGCCACCGCAGCCTAATGATTGGTAAGCTGCCATATATTACATTTGGTTTAGGGTTAAATACTGTTTGAAGTCTATGATGATTTGGGATACAAAGGATCAGTCAATGTGACTGTTTACTATTTAGATACCTGTGACTTACCTTTCTGCCAAAGGAGGAGAATGGGTCCAGTCTCTCCTCATACTGGGAAGAGTATCGCATCTCTGTGTCGTCAGTCTTAGCACCCTGTTGGAGAGAAGAAAATGATAAAACAAGGCTACACACATTTCATGATGGCCCTGTCCTGCGAGGCCTACTATTTACACCAGTCAGGTATGGCAGGCCTGTCTACAGCAGCGTTTTTCAACATTTTTATGTCCTTTGTTATTAAAATAACCAGTCTGCGCTTTGCTTGAGAAATACTACACTGCAAAATACCAGTAAATTACAAATAAAGACCCTTCTTTTGAGCATTAGGTGAGGTCTGATTACAGTCTGTGACAAGCATGTGAAGCCTTGAGAATTCCAGGTGTAAACAGCCACTATAATACTGAGAATATATAATAATAGAATGTATAAAACAAATATAGTACAATTTCCAACCAGGTAAAAAAATATGTAAAAGCAATTTTTGGCTGCCATATAGTGTTTGTATTTTCTGGTTTTATCACCCTCTGTTTTGGTGTGAATGGCTCAAATACAAAGGAGAAGTGCACACCCTAGTGCCAGGAACTGTTATATCATTTTGAGCATCAGTATGAAGAGAATACCTAATTTTTTTTGCGTATAAATAGCTTTACGCTGCAAAAAAAAAAGAAAAAAGAAGCACAGCATGCTTCCATGGATACATTGGCAGCAGAGTACAAAACAGATAATCGGGCCCACCATCATACACTTCTGTGGGGTCTACCCAGCAGTGATAGAGGGGAACCTGGAACTGGAATCTAGCTCAGCCTAATACCCAGACCCTTAAAGGGGTTGTAAAGGTAGATTTTTCCCCACCCTAAATAGCTTCCTTTACCTTAGTGCAGTCCTCCTTCACTTACCTAATCCTTCCATTTTGCTTTTAAATGTCCTTATTTCTTCTGAGAAATCCTCACTTCCTGTTCTTGTGTCTGTAACTACACACCGTAATGCAAGGCTTTCTCCCTGGTGTGGAGAAAGCCTCTTGAGGGGGCGAGCAGGAGTGTCAGGACACTCTCTACTTTGCAGATAGAGAAAGGAGCTGTGTGTTAGTTGGCGTCCTGACACTCCTGCTCGCCCCCTCCCCCCTCAAGAGGCTTTCTCCACACCAGTGAGAAAGCCTTGCATTACTGTGTGTAGTTACAGACAGAAGAACAGGAAGTGAGGATTTCTCAGAAGAAATAAGGACATTTAAAAGCAAAATTGAAGGATGAGGCAAGTGAAGGAGGACTGCACCGACAACAATATCCCTTCTCGTAATTTCCGATCGTGTGTGACAATTCTGACGCACAAAATTCCACACATGCTCTGAATCTACGAGAAAGAAGCGCTCGGTCTGGTAAAACTAGCGTTCGTAATGGAGATAGCACATTTGTTACACTGTAACGGACTGAAAAGCATGAGGCTGAAAAGTGCAAATCGTCTCTCACCAAACTTCTACTAACACGACTGGTATTGAACTTCTCCTTTCTAGTGCCGTTGTACACAGGGCCGGCCCTATGATGGGACCGGGTGGTACCATGGGTACCAGGCGGCACTTTTAGGGGGGCGGCATACTGACGCCCGCCTGTCAGCCTGTTCCGCCTGCTCCGCTGCATGTGAGGAGCGCGGCGCCGGGCTGCCTGTGAGGACACTCGCAGGGGGGGGGGAGTCAGCGAGTGAGCAGGCAGGCGCCACTGCCTGTGAGGAGCCCGGCACCGCTGCTGTTAGTGGTGACAGGAGCGGGCGGGCAGAACATTTCTATATACATGTATAGAGCCATGACACGTCCTTTTACACTCCTATATACATGTATAGAGCTATGACATGTCCTTGTATACTCCTTTATACATGTATAGAGCCATGACAGGTCCTCTTTATACTGCTTTATACATGTATAGAGCCATGACAGGTCCTCTTTATACTCCTTTATACATGTATAGAGCCATGACAGGTCCTCTTTATACTCCTTTATACATCTGTAGAGCCATGACGGGTCCCCTTTAGTTATCATGATATAAAATAATGAATGTGGGGGCCTTTTGGTGGGTGTGATTTTTTTGGGGGGGGCAGCATTTCATTCTTGGTCCCAGGCAGCACAATGTCTTGGGCCGGCACTGGTTGTACATTTTGTACGCCACCGCATTCTTGACGTTTGGAATTTCCGACAACATTTGTGTGACCCTGTTTGCGCAAGACAAGTTTGAGCCAACATCCGTCAGAAATGTATCCACGGTTTTGTTGTCAGAATGTCCGATCGTCTGTATGCGGCATTAGTCTTTTGACTAAAATGCCATTTTAGTTTTAGCCCTATTTTAATCATCCTCAATTGTTTTAGTTTTAGTTGTATTTAGTCGACTATGGGATTAGTCATTTGTAATGCAATATTTAAGTATTTCTCTAGAACTTCCAAGCTTATTATAGCCTCCATGGGCGTCCGCTGAAATTTTTTCAGGGGGGGGGGGCGCTTCGGCAGCGGCAGTACACAGTCACATTTAACCCTGTCTTTGACCGCTAGCTGGGGTTTAAAACCCCCCCTCTAGCAGTCGAATAGGATGGATGGTGTCAGTAGGGCAGTGAGCGGTGTTAGAAGGGCAGTGGACGGTGTCAGTAGTTTTTTTATTTTAATTATTTTTTTACAAATTTATTTATTTTTACATTTTTTAACAGTCTTGTTGGGGAACTTTCGTGAAATATCAGGGGACTAAACAGACCCCTGATAGCTCACTTTTAAAAAATAGAAAGGGACGGAGTGTGAATTCTCCAGTTCCTTTCTCTGAGGCATAATAAACATAGTAAATTGGAACAAATATACTCTCTGTGTACCAAACTTTTCCTGATTCCCTCAATCTCTGTGACTGGTCCCCTGCAGCTTCTGTGAAAGTTGTGACAGGCTGTGGCAGCACTCCATTATCCTCATTGTACCATACAGGGTTAATGTTCCTGTATGGTATGCAATGATGCTGAGGCTTTGGGTTGAGGAGGAGAGCAGTGTGGCTGGCTGGAACATGGAAACATAGAAGTAAAAGTGGTAATTTCCCCCCAGCAGTGCAAGGGTGGATTTTTACCTTTCCCGGAGGTGGGCTGTATTCTTTATGTGTCCATATACTCATGACAATGTCAGGAATATACTGGGACTTTTCAGGTTCTACATAGAAAGTATTCCACATTATTAAAAATAATAATTTTTAATAAGATATGGTGTGTGTGTGGAATGCATTCATGTGGAGCCTGAAAAGTGCAGTCCACTCTGACTTCCAGGGGGGGGGGGGCAATTGACCCCCCTTGCCCTATGGAGCGGACGCCCATGATAGCCTCCTGGATTAAAAAATTATAATATGTTATTTATGGTATTAAGGTTTGAACAAACTAACAGAGGTACAGATTTAGCCTCTCTGGATGGTCTGAGAAGGCCTGTAACGCACACAGTGCTCTGGACGGTGGTCTGAGAGGGCTGTAATGCTGCACAGTGCTTTGAATGGTGGTCTGAGAAGGCCTGTAATGCACAGTCTTCTGGATGGTGGTATGAGAGGCCTGTAATGCTGCCCAGTGCTTTGGGTGGTGTTCTGAGGGGAGGCCTGCAATGCACAGTGTTCTGGGAGGGTGGTCTGAGAGGCCTGTAATGCTGCACAGTGCTAGATGGTGGTCTGAGGGAAGGCCTGTAATGCACAGTGCTCTGGATGCTAGTGGTAAGAGGAGGCCTGTAATGCACACAGTGCTTTGGACGGTGGTCTGAGGGGAGGCCTGTAATGCACAGTGCTCTGGATGCCGGTGGTAAGAGGAGGCCTGTAATGCACACAGTGCTTTGGACGGTGGTCTGAGGGGAGGCCTGTAATGCATAGTGCTCTGGATGCCGGTGGCAAGAGGAGGCCTGTAATGCACACAGTGCTTTGGACGGTGGTCTGAGAGGAGGCCTGTAATGCACAGTGCTCTGGATGCCGGTGGTAAGAGGAGGCCTGTAATGCACACAGTGCTTTGGACGGTGGTCTGAGGGGAGGCCTGTAATGTACACACTCATAGTGCTCTGCTCTGGATGGTCGTGAGTCAGGACTCTCGACGGGAGGGCTGTAATGCACAGTGCTGCTCTGAACGACCATTTGAGGTGGCCTGTGATGCTGCACAGTGCTAACTGCTAAGCATGGAGCTCCATGGAAGCCAGAAGTTCAATAGGGTAAACATCCTTCCCTCACATTTTCTGTTAGTTTTCGTTCATTTACAAAAACAGAATTTTTTTTCGTCACAGTTTTTGTCAGTGGACAAAAACGCGCTGTACTTATCGTTTCGTTTTCGTCATTGTAAAAAGGCCGCCGACGCAAATTTTCACAAAAATGTTTTCGATGATGAAATTTTCCTTTAACCACTTGCCGACCACGCTATAGCAAAAAGACAGCTACAGCATGGTCGTCCAGTTCTGAGAGGGCGTCTATTGTCATCCTCCCAGAACCCTGCCCCCTTAAGAATCATGTTCAGGAGAGGAGCCTTTGGGCATAAAAACTCTCAAACGTGGCTGAACGTGCCTAAGTGCTAGGCGCATTTAGCACTTGAGTGTTTATTTCAATGGCCAGAATAAATTCTGGAATAAAAGGTGCGCCTAAACATGTTTGAGAAACGCGGCTTAGGTGCGTTTTTAAATGCTAATTTACTCATGTATAGAATAACAGCGTTTACAATAAACCAGTGTGCATGAAGCCTAAATGGAATCCTCAACAGACTCTCTCAGGGATGGACTGGCCATTGGGACTACAGGGAGTTTCCCGGTGGGCCGATGGCTCAGTGGGCCGGCTTCAGTGACAGCGGACCGCCGCCCCCCTCCTCTCCTCTGTCTCTCCCTTCCCTCAGCGCTTACCTCCTCTCCCTCCTGCAGCACTCACCTGGGGGAACAGAGAAGCAGGGGGAGGACTAGAGGAGCAGGGGGAGGACTAGAGGAGCAGGGGAGGACTAGAGGAGCAGGGGGGATGACAGAGGAGCACGGGGGAGGGGACAGACAGCCGACTCAACAGCTATGGCCTGAGAGTTTCTGACTTCTGCCTAATCTTGTCCCATAAGGGGGGGCACCGAACTGATTCTTTGCCCCGGGTGAAATAATGTCTAGCTTCCCCACTGGTACTGCCTATAAAAGTACCAGTACCAGCCGTTCTACTCTAATAAAGTAGAATGGCTAGTAAAGGGGGAGAGGGGGTTTGGGTGGCTGGGGGGGGGGGGGGTGGTGCGGGAGTTGTCCAGCCGCCATGGGAGAGACCTGTCAAAGTGGGCCAGTCAGGATGAAGTCCAGGGCCAAATTTTTGTCCCAGTCCAGGCCTGGACTCTCTAGATATAGAAAAGCCAAATCAACAGGTAAAATATTTTCAGAAGTTCCAATGAAACTGAGGCAAACAATCACATTTGTGCTCTTTATAAATATAACATATCCTTCTAAATTCCAACAAACAGAACATGACTGAACAATAGTGTATGTATACAGTTAAACAATGGTAATTGTTTATAGCTGCCAATTGATTTAGGGTACAATTCTATTGGTCATACAGACTGGGATATTACCTTGCCTGGGTAGCTCTGCAGGAACTTTATCTTCTCGTACAGCTTGATGTTGTCAGCTCTCAGGTTGTCCAGCTCAGTCTGAAGGGCTCTCATTGTATGATGCATCAGGCGGTTTTCCTGTATAGCAGAAACAATATGTATCCCTGATAAAGCTACTATTACAGTAAGGACAGGATAAATAGAAGAGTTGTAACTTTTTCTTCATACAGTATGTGAGATAATCTCCTAAATTTGTCTCATACGAGACAAAACCATAAGATAACATTTTCTTTCACTTTTTTTAATACAGAAAGTTTACAGCACAGATAAAGGATCCCAAAAAGTGGTTTATGGGCCACATGTGGTTCGCCACTTCTATTGATGTTGCTTAAAGGAGAGGTCCAGCATGAGCTTTTTAGGCAATTCGTTTGCACTCCTGTGACCCATTTTCAGCGGAGAATGGTCTGAAGTCCGCTCTCCACTGACGTCACACAGATCAGTCGAGGCCGCGCATCATCCCAACTTAGGAAGTCTGGATCCGCTAGCTGCCTGGACTGTTGCCAGTCTCAGCCTTTGAGCGAGCCACTGAGATGGTTGCACTCCGCCTTTCCACAGCTCAGCGCGAAGGAGAGCTGCTGATTGACAGTCAGCAGCTCTCCGCTCAGGGAGCCGAAAGAACCAAGCCATTGGCATTGTTCGGCGACTCAGTTCTCACTGCAGAGGCGGCGGGGGACAGATGCAGTATCGGTCTGATGCTGCATCCACCTAGGTAAGTATGAATCTAAAAAAAAAAAACATACTTCTCTGGATTTTTGCAGCCAAATCAGTGTTATTATTAATTTTGATTGGTTGTCATGGTATACTGAACTTTGTATATTAAAGCGTTCCTGTAAAAAAAAATAAGGACGCAGCTAAAAAAAACTGTAGCTGCTGACTTTTAAAAAACAGCTACTTACCTGTCCCATGATCCAGTGGTGTGCTCACTCCAGTCGGTTTCACCTGCTGTATTCTTTTCTTGGCGCCGCCATCTTAACTATGGGCTCCCGACTGACAGCTTGAGGCTTCACAGCCGGGTGCCCCCTGCCTATGTGCGAGCAGCGCTGCACATCATGAATGGTGTATGCAATCCTCTGGGACCTGTCAGTGTCAGGCGGTCAGAGCGGAAGTAGAAACGGGTACCTGCCTAAATTGGATACCTGCTTCTCAAAAGTGCCAATTCTTCAAGAGGAGCGGAACTTCCCCTTTTGGGTGGAGGTCCGCTTTAAGCTTTATTATTAAAGTTTACATGCCAAAGGATTTGGAGTTCTGTTAAAGGAAGTTCACTTTAAGAAAGTAGATCAGTAGATTACTGATGCCATGCAGATCTCCTGCATTGTACGGCTAGGCAGTTTCACACTGACAGGAACACTCAATGTACTACCACAGGGCTCAACAGCGTTGTGGCAGTTCACAGAGAACTACAAGCCCACAGTCACAAAGGATGTCGGAACTTATACACAGAGGTGTGAATGAATGATGCGGTCATGTGGGCGGTGCCCCGCATGGCTGCGCCCTTTTCAAAACGTCACAGCTAGCAAGGGGAACTTCTCCCTGTACTGCTGTCACAGGGAGAGAAGGCAGCAAGGAGCATTGGGTGCATGTTTCACCCTAAAACCAGGTGGAACATGTAACATGTTCCCAAAGGTGAACTTATCCTCTAAGCTTGTCTAATGACTTATAGACCCCAGCCATACTAAAAAGCTAGACATGTGACCAGTGGTGTAACTATAGCCACAGCCTTCAGTCCAGAACTGATCAAGATTGTTGCTGGTCACAGACCCCTATTGTTTTATATGTGTAGATAGGAAAACATGGTTAGCTGTCTTGGGTGTGTAGATTTATTGCCCTTAGAGCTTCTACTACAGCTCAATTTGCCTAATGCAGTGTTCCTGAGGCTGTTAAAAAAATCCCACAGTGTCTCTTGATATCTGCAGTTCTGAAATATGAACGGCAGAGCTTAAAGAAATTTGTGTAATTGTATGCCGTAGCACTATTAATAATTTACAGTATTTATATAAAATAACCTAATTGTTAATATTATGGCTGCTACCAAGTTAAATTTCCATGCACGGCTGCTTGCTGACCACTTATAGCCACACTTAATATGCTGACAGCTCTCCTGCTACCTGGTTATGATTTAGGAATACCTTATGTTAAGTGACAGTATTATAGATGACACTTCAAGCTGCCTGTAGTGTACTATTGTATAACCCTGCTTCAAAGAAACAACTAGAATAGTAACAATTATCATTTGTTTAGGTATGCTGCATGAATGGGAACACATATCAAACATACAGGGGGGGGGGGGGGGAGGTCTGTTAGCGTTGCTCAGTGGTAAAATGTAAGACAACCTACCGCCTCCAGCTCTTGATTTCTAGCCCTGAAGCGCTCCCTCTGACTAGATATGATTGATAGGAGAGAATCCATCTGACCTTCTGGAATTGCAACACTTGCAGAATAGCCTGCGTATAGAAAATCAACAACAAACTATAAACACAAACCCATGTTTGCAGTGCATTAATACAATAGACAAAACAGTATCAGTAATTATCTCATATCACTTCACCATTCCCTTTAGATTAATTTTGTGTTGTGTTGTGTTCATCTCAAATGATTATGTAACCCTTCAGGAGACCAAGTGCATGTAGCACTTGGTCCCATTTAAATTTGTCCTGCTTTTGCTAAGTGGTGTGCTTGGGAAGTTTGCCCCCTGCTGTCCAACACCGCTGATAGCAAGTAGAAAGATTTGTGAGGGACAGCTCTGGTATCTAGCAGCAGGGACCACTCTGAAGACCAGCACTGCCATTCACAAAAGGTCACACAGCCTGCAGTGTTATATTATACATCCATGGATGCTTCTAAACCTAAACATCCTTGGCAAATAGATCACACACAATGGCCCGGATTCACAAAGCACTTACGCCGACGTATCTCGAGATACGCAGCGTAAGTGTAAATATGCGCCGTCGTATCTATGCGCCGTGCCCACAAAACTAGATACGCCTGAAAATAGGCTTCATCCGACCGACGTAACTTTCCTACGCCGGCGTATCGTGCGCGCATATTTACGCTGGCCGCAAGGGGCGCTCCCATTGATTTTCTATGCACATATGCAAATGAGGGAGATACGCCGATTCTCGAACGTAGTTGCGCCCGGCGCATAATATAAGTCGTACGTCCGGCGTAAAGTTATTCCCCTTATAGGAGGCGCAAGTCATGCAAAGGTATGGACCAGGGAACACAGCCGTCGTATTTTACGTTGTTTACGTAGTACGTGAATAGGGCTGGGCGTAGGTTACGTTTATGTCGTAGGCAGTGATCTGTCGTATCTTAGGGAGTAGTTCCGACGTGATTCTGTGGTACAGTGATCCTGGTGTGGAAAAGTGTGGGACAGGTCTCTGCCACTGCTGGGAATGGAAACCCACGGGGCATGCTGTCAGTGTGATAAGCAGCACTGTCTGATCATTCACAATAGTAAAAGATCATTCAGCACTGCAAGGACTTTTGATCTATCTGCAGCTGCTTGTAAACATCTGCAGATAAGTCACACAGCCTCACAATGCTGAGTGGTCTTTTAGTATTATAAATGAACAATCAAGACAGGCTACACATAGTTAGGTCATAATAGTAAAAGAATAGTAAACTTAGAAAAGGGACAAGGTCTCAGTGCTGACTGTATCTCCCCAAAAAGAACGCCCATACATTGGGCTGCAGACTGGGGTTGAGCTACAGCCAGCATTAACATTAGCTAAAGAATGGGACCATGTACTATATGCAATTGGTCCCATTTGGAACCAATTGGGGGTAGGCTTATGAAGATCTTTAAAAACATTTGGAAATGTTCTTTATAATGTGGCTATAACACATTTCACTTCAATTTGCAAAGTACTGTGTTGCAACTTACTATTCATGAGCTAAAGGGAGCTACAAACTCCTATACTGTTGCTAAGGAAAAACAAGGGAAATATCTGTTATGCCCTGTACACACGATCGGTTCGTCTGATGAAAACGGACTGATGGACCGTTTTCATCGGACGAACCGATCGTGTGTGGGCCCCATCGTTTTTTTCCCCCATCAGTGGAAAAAAACAGAACCTGTTTTAAAATCTTTTGATGGTTAAAAAACCGATAGAAAAAAACGATCGTCTGTGGGGAAATCCATCGGTCAAAAATCCACGCATGCTCAGAATCAAGTCGACGCATGCTCGGAAGCATTGAACTTCATTTTTCTCTGCACGTCATTGTGTTTTACATCACCGCGTTGGACACGATCTGATTTTTAACTGATGGTGTGTAGGCAAGACTGATGAAAGTCAGCTTCATCAGATATCTGATGAAAATAATCCATCGGTCCGTTTTCATCGGATGAACCGATCGTGTGTACAGGGCATAAGTGTTATAATAGGATACAATTTTGAATGACTCACGGCTCACTCTGTTGTGTGAGGACGCTGTGTAACTCTCAGGACTGGATATTATATGTATTTCATCAATTTAGCAGTTTGCCTTAAGAGTTTAGCTTTAAATTGTACAGAATGTACCCACCTTGATTACCATAGAAAATTGCAGTGGCCTCTTTGATTGGCTCTGGAATCATTCCCATATTTGGGTCAGCAGCTCCCTGTTGAGTATCAAAAAGTAACAAGTCAATATTGTCAAAAACATTCACACTCTAAATAAAAAAAACGAATTTATATCAAAAAAGGCATAATTATTATGCTAGTTCATTTAGTCTACTAATTGCCATAGCACTTTCTCCTTAATAAATCCTGCCGACAATAGTGCATGGAAATTAGAACTGCATGAAATATACACATTTCACAGAAACATACCAAATCCACCAGAATGCTTGCTATTAGCTGGAAAATGTTATTCATTACATTCATATACTATCCAGTATCCATTAATATTTTACAATAGTTCTGTAGTCACATTCCTGTGCAGCCAGGAGCAGAACGAATATGGCAAACTGGTCACACGTGGAGTATGTGCATATTTGTCAAGGTTAAACCATATTAAAATGTTAATCATCTAGATCTACAGTAGGTTACACAGGGTCTTATGAAAACACCACCACATGAGTAAAGTCATATATTATTGTTGATGTAGGCTGACATGTGTAATTATATTTCTTAGAAACCTTGTCCCCCTGAAGAGACCCAACTGGTTGAAACGCGTCGGGGCTCAACATTGCACTCTAACATGAAACCATGATATGTACCAATATCTATGTCTACTGCATCAAGGAATGTGACTTTTTACTACCATATTTGTTTTATGTAACCTCTTTTGACTCATTTTGGTATCCAAAAATCTCGGTAATAAATACTGTTTTATACATCCAATATTTACTCAATTTTTCTACATTGCTGCCTAAAAGCCCAACCGGGGAACCTTTTTCTTTCAGTCATATATTATTTACCTTTGTTTTTACCCCCTGCAGCTTGGTTTGCTGCCAGGAATAAGTTGCTCTTTGCAAGCACTAGCTGACCTCAGTCAGCATTTACACAGGGCTAAAGACTCTCACTCAACCCCATCTGAGTACAACTGGAAGTAATGGGTATTACTCCACGCTCCTTGGAGTAACACACTGGCAGGGGAGCAAAAGCGTGCCATACACGTAAAGATTTCTCCTGTTCCCCCATCCTTGCTAAACAGGATGGATCGCCATATCTATCTTTGCCAGGTATTGTATTCTGACAGCTAGAACCTGCGGCTTTCAGAATATTAGAACAGTGACAGTGAATGATTGGCTGCACTTATTGTTCACCCAGCATTTTTCGAGCTAGGTGGTATCTGTGTGGCCACCCATCACTCGAATCCCAGGAATCAGTTCAAATTTGAGCTGTGTATGGCCAGATAAGGGAATGTGTGTATATGCAGGAGGGGACTGTGCATTAAAGTAGATCTAAACCCTAGACAGCGTGGGAGTATTTTTTACTGGCTTTAATTCAGTGCGAATATACAAACACTTCTTATAAGCTTAGATGGCATTTAGTTTGCCAAAACACTGTAATGTAAACTATTCCCATATTTTTTTATGCTCTTTAAAACTTTTATTATAATTTTTGCATATTAGTGCAGCTGATCCCCTGAAGGCTCTTTGCATCCACTCCCTGGCTATATACCTTTGCTAGCACATACAGCCAGCCATACATGTGAATGGCTGTATGCCATTATGATGCTCCTGTGCATAAGTGTTTACCTGTGCATTTGTTTACCTCACATTGCCTGAGCATACTAGCTTAGCGTTGGGGAAAATATGCTGTACATGCATTCATGGGTAAACATAGATGCAAAAAATCAGCATTACACCAGTACTTCTGTGTGCATCTATTTGCTTGTATGGCCGGCTGTACGCACAACCTGCGCAGGAATTCTATCCTTTAGCACTTTTTCATCTGGCTGAATTTGGGTTCACTTATACTATGAAGGAAACCTATTGCTTTTCCATACAGGGGAAAACCATATGCTTTGTTTAAGAATCAAACATATAATGGCACTCCAGACAATCTGTCCAGAATAACGAGGGTTGGTACGTATGCATTTAGGAACTAAATATTTCTGTTTTAGCCAAGCTGCAGGTTAATGCACAATTCTTAGGAGATTCTGGAAGGAAAACCTTAGACAGTGAGGCCCCGTACACACGACAGAGTTTCTCGGCAGAATTCACCGAGAAACTCGGTCAAAACCCGGATTCTGCCGAGAAACTCTGTCGTCTGTACAGTTTTGGCTCGATGGAGCCGCCGAGGAGCTCGTCGAGAAAATAGAGAACATGTTCTCTATTTTCTCGTTGTTCTATGGGAGAAGGCGGCCCGCCGAGCTCCTCGGCGGCTTCATCCCAGAACTCGACGAGGAACTCGACGTGCTTGGCACGTCGAGTTCCTCGGCCGTGTGTACGGGGCCTGAGTGTGAGAGCATTTCTTACTGGCCTTCATTCAGTCCTAACATACAAACCCTTTTTGTGAGCTTAGCTTCCCGTTCTGGTGCAGACAACTCATTCTAAATGGTGAACAGGCAAAACTAGATATATAGCCAACATCAGAAATCCAAAGGCTAAAACAGTTCACATTTGATATACTACTAATACTGATTATATACTTATTTATTTACTGGTCTGCAAATAAAGGTGACCAAGAGCCCAGACAAAAAGATTGCCATACCTCAGCATCTGGTCGCTGAACGGAGCCTAGGGACTGGACAGTGCTCAGGTCATGCTCCAGCTTGGAGATCAGCTCCTTCTGCTGAGAAACGGTGGACACGGCTTCTGTGAACTGCAGTTGTAACTCTCCACTGCGAGCTGTGGGAAGATATCACAATGTAAACACAAACAACTCTGTATATTCAAGTTTATCCAAGTGCCTGAAATAAGAACTGTCTGTACAAATCTCAGATGTCTCCTTCAGGAGAAGTACCAGCTTCCTTCCTATATTGATATACGCAATTTTTAGCGACAACCATTCCTTTAACCTCCTCTACACCAATGAAACACCTATGCAGGAATTTCGACAAACACACTGACCACATATCTAAAATATACAATATAAAAGTTGTTCTATATGAACAAATGGAAGCAAGATTTAGGAGAGACTTTAGAGTTGGAAGAGTGGAGTAAGTTGGCACAATGCGTATTCCAAATCATATATTAATACTTCTCTGATTGAAGAAAACTATAAAGTCTTCCTGAGGTACATGGTGGGGAACCCCAGTTGAAAAAGGCTGCTTTAGAGGTTGTGGCCTAGATGGCACCGTGTTCCACATTTGGTGCACTTGTCCAAAAGTAAGGAGGTTCTGGATCCATACCTATAATTTTATTTATT
Source organism: Rana temporaria (assembly GCF_905171775.1). NCBI lineage: Eukaryota > Metazoa > Chordata > Amphibia > Anura > Ranidae > Rana > Rana temporaria. The sequence continues at coordinate 440,467,931 of NC_053490.1, forward strand.
CACTCACTCAAGTGAACTTTATAAAATCACCACTAAATGCACTGTTGATGTGCCCAGTCTTGGGGACATTGAGACATATAGAGAGGCTCATAGCATTTATATTTGCAGCAGACAGAATTTCCATTGCTAGGTCTTGAAAATCCCATACGGTTCCATTCAACCTACTAAGGTCCAAGTTATCCTGGATTATGATAAATAAATGCCTATCAGCGATCCTGAACATTAAGCTCATTGTTTTTTGACAAAGCTTGGGATCCCTGGATCAAATACCTCTTGGATGCCTTATGAGACGGGTTTGCCATAGAGCTTTTTATCCATATAGGGTGCACTTCTCTCTTGCTTTGTCTTTCCTCCCTTTATCATCCACTTCCCTTCTTTATCTTTTTCTGCATTTGCCCTCTTATAGGCCCTTGGGAGAATTGTCGCATTTACAAGATACATTTTATAAGATACGCTAATATCTGAAAAGGACAGCACCCAGGTATAAAGGGGGGGGGGGGGGAGAGTAAAGTGGTGGAAAAAGGATGGGGGGGAGTGGTGGGAAAGGGGAAGAATCGGAAGGGACATGTGACCCCTACACAAGGGAAGAAAGAGCAAGATTACAAAAGAAAGAAAGATAGAAAGGTGAAACGCCCAGGGAATAAACCTGGGTCCAGGAGGTCGGCCAGGTTGCGTAACCCCTTGGAGATAGGCATCAGTGTACAAAAAATATTGCTAAGGTCTCCAGGTGTCTCTAAAGGTCTCATCCTGGTTGTGCAAGGTAGTTGTGAGATCCTCCATATCCCTAAGTGCGTTGACTTTGGAAAACCTCAAAGATTTTGGACGCCAAGTTCTCGGATCTCCAACACAAGAAGATACATGTCTCAGCCACATTTAATAACCAAATTGAGAGGGTAGCTTTATATTTCTTAATAGCACGGTCCGCGAGATGCAACAGACATGCTGCAGGGTTCCCCTCCAAGTGGACGTTAGTCAATTGCTTGATAGTACCAAACACTTCCCGCCAAAACGGCTTACGTTTGGGACAGTCCCAAAGGATATGAAGCATCGTTCCCCCTGCATTACCACATCACCAATATGTACTAGGGACCTGAGGAAAAAAGCGGTGCAAAGTGGTGGGAACCCTATACCAGAGGGTCAAGATCTTGTAGCCGGTCTCCTGGATTCTAATGCCCATGGAAGACTTCTGGGCAAAGTGGAGGATTTTCCTTCTGCAATTTAGAGAAATTAGTTTCAAGGTCCAATTCCCATTTAGAAAGAAACCTGGGAACAAACCCTGTCGCCGGTCGGTTCAACAAAAGACAGTGACAGATCGGCTCCTTCCTGTGGCATACAGTATATCTTCCAGTTCCGTAAGCTGGCAGCATATACCCAGGGCGCGCCAACACTGATGGAGAAAATTGTGCATCGGGAGAGCACTCCAGAAGTCCAAAGGGGGGGGGGGGGTCTGCAGCAGTCACACAGGCCAAAGAGGAGAGCTGTCCATCCAGCCCCAAAAAGTCACAGAGATGGAGACGGCCTTTTTCGAGGCCAGGCATTGAAAATGAGGGTTCTGGAGGCCTGGTACAAATTCTGGATTAGAAACAGAAAAGAAAAGGAGGGCGCACCGACCTTGTGCATTACCACTTAAAATTTTAATTAAAACAGAATAAAAAGCAATGGTCCTACTCACAAGACAATCGTAAGTATGCGCTTTTCAGACAACTGGACTGGGACAAATTCTGGATTACCCAGTACTGGCACCATGGGGGAAAGTAACAGTGAAATTGAAGAATGATGAAATGCGTCCCTGGCAACCAACAACATGCGGCCAAGGGTAGGATGGTCCATGAGGGCTTTTGGCAGGGGAGATGCGATCCAAGGCCAACTCTTCACCGTGAGCCAGAAGCTTTTATGGGAGTATAGTATTGCTACAAAAAAACACTACAGCCTTCTACAAATAATGTTATTGTTTTTTTAGAACGTTCAGTGTGCATCAGACCTTAAGCTTGACCTGTGCTCCCGGGGGGTACAGCAGGTTTATGATAGTCCAGGGCATAGTTTTTATACGTTACTCTTTATTTCTGAGAGATGTTTGCTAGCTCATTTTTTTTTTGTTATACAGTACATCCCTTTAACTAGCACTTAAAATCTTGCATTAAATAGCATGCTTCAAGAGAAGCAGTTTATACTTAGTACCACTAGATGTCACTATGTCCTCAATAACTAAAATATGGACATGGGTGAATAATTTGAAGGTTCACTAAATTGGAGGGGTTAAATTGCAATTTAAAGTGGAAGCTTTTTTTTTTTTTTATCTGTAGCAATCCATACTTGTCATCAACATTTCATATTTATATTATTGCACTGTAGACAGGATTCTTGATATATCGGGCCTTATATCTCAGTCTCAAAGGGATGTAATGGCAGTACTACAAAAAAAAAAAAAAACTCTTCTGCTACTGATGTCATTTAAAGCGGGGGTTCACCCTTAGAGGGCACTTTTTCCCCTTAGATTCCTGCTCGTTTTCTCTAGGGGAATCGGCTATTTGTTTTAAAATATGTGCAGTACTTACCCATTTACGAGATGCATCCTCTCCGTCGCTTCCGGGTATGGGCTGCGGGAATGGGCGTTCCTTCTTGATTGACAGTCTTTCGAGAGGCTTCCGACGGTCGCATCCATCGCGTCACGATTTTCCGAAAGAAGCCGAACGTCGGTGCGCAGGCGCAGTATAGAGCCGCACCGACGTTCGGCTTCTTTCGGCTACGAGTGACGCGATGGATGCGACCGTCGGAAGCCTCTCGGAAGACTGTCAATCAAGAAGGAACGCCCGCTCCCGAAGACCCATACCCGGAAGCGACGGAAGAAGATGCAGCTCGAAAACGGGTAAGTACTGCTCATATTTTAATACAAATAGCCGATTCCCCTAGACCGAACGAGCAGGAATCTAAGGGGAGAAAAAAAAAATTTAATACATGGGTGAACTCCCGCTTTAAGCTGGTGAAGTAAGGAGGTGAAACCCTCCAGTGATATCAAAGCCTCACCACCACTCCTGCTCCTGGAGGCTAACAGCAAACTACCTCCTTGTGCCATGCTAGTTGCAGTTGAGTGCAGTTATCTGGCAGTGCAATCATATGCTGCCAATATGAGCATCTGCAGCAATCCCTCCTTCTGGGCTGTATATTCTGTAATAGGAAGCAGAACAGCAGGATATGTGGCCTATTTTTGGAAGACAATGTTTCTGTACCGTCTTATGTCAGCTCCACCGATCGACCCCATAGGACAGAACTCTAATGCCACATACACACGATCGGTTCATCAGATGAAAACGGACCAATGGATTTTTTCATCAGATATCCGATGAAGCTGACTTTCAGCAGTCTTGCCTACACACCATCAGTTAAAACTCCGTTCGTGTCAGAACGCAGTGACGTAAAACACAACGACGTGCAGAGAAAAATGAAGTTCAATGCTTCCGAGCATGCGTCGACTTGATTCTGAGCATGCGTGGATTTTTGACCGATGGATTGAAAATTTTAAAACAGGTTCTACGTTTTTTCACCGATGGGGAAAAAAACGATGGGGCCCCCACACGATCGGTTCGTCCGATGAAAATGGTCCATCGGACCGTTTTCATCAGACTAACCGATCGTGTGTACAGGGCATTACTAGCATATAAGTCTGCCATCTATTTCTTCCAGCATTACTTTTCACTCTAGAGGTTCCCTAATTAAAAGGATGAAGAGTACCTCCTTATCTTGCATATCTTTGTTAAGGCGTGCCCAAGTTGTATAGTGACCTGATTATATACCTGGCATAATTTGCTGCCGTCTGACCCACTGCCTTCCAATTCGCCACTCCCTCCTTTTGGATCTTTTACCTCTTTAAAACGATCTGGATGATTTTTAGAGTTAACCCATTCTCTCCTTGATCTTTTAGAATCTTGCTGGGTGCATTTAATGCATGCTAAGTGGCCAGTCCTGCTCAATAATAGAGCATGTCAATATAGCAACAGTAGGGATGGTTGTTGATGCGATTCTTTATTGAGCAAGCATATTAAATTAGGTATTTTTTTTCCCAGTTGTGTAAAAAAGTTTAGGCATGCCGGGTGTGTTTGGCAAAAAATGAATAGTTCCACTTGAATGTGACTGTCTACTACTAGATATAAGCAAAAATAATGTTATCTTTGTTATTCCTACAGCTCCCATGGAGATTCACAAAGGCAGACATGTTTGAAGTCCAGCCTGGGTGGCAACCATGGCTTCCCTCAAAGTTACAGTGGAGGTGTGAATGTAGCCATCCAGAGACAGGAAGTGTGTTATTCTCAGAAATTACAAAGTAAAAAAAAAAAAAAACAATGGTCAAAAACATGAAAAAAAAATAATAATAATACGATCACCATATCTTATGCCGCGTACACACGGTCATTTTTTGTCATGGAAAAAGACAACGTTTTTAAAAACGTAATTTAAAATCATCGTGTGTGGGCTTCACATCGTTTTTCGGCTTTTGAAAAACGACAAAAAAAATGTAGTTTTTCGGGTTGTAAAAAATTATCGTGTGTGGGCTAAAACGACGTTTTAAATATGCGCATGCCCAGAAGCGAGTTATGAGACGGGAGCGCTCATTCAGGTAAAACTACCATTTATAATGGAGTAAGCACATTCATCACGCTGTAACAGGCAAAAAAAGCACGAATCGTCTTTTACTAACAAGGAATCAGCTGAAAGCAGCCCAAAGGCGAATAGAACTTCCCCTTCAGAGTGCCGTCGTACGTGTTGTACGTCACCGCACTTTGTTCATCATTTTTCAAAAACGATGGTGTGTGGGCAACATCGTTTTTAATGATGAAGTTGTAAAAACTTTGTTTTTTGGACGGGCTGAAAAACATAGTTTTTTTTCATGCCGAAAAACGACCGTGTGTACGCGGCATAAGGATTGGTAAGCTACATGACATTTTTGTGTTTATCTACACTAAAATTGCTTTTAAAGTGTATGTAAAAAGTAATGACAAACTGACCTTTCACTACATTATGGAGTATGAAATATAGTTTTATTTCTCATTATCCTTAGCATATTACTTTATTACATAACGAAACTATTTTTTTACTATCCTTTATTTCTCAGAGATTTCTCAAAATGTGTAAACTGTTAATGTAATGCATGACTGTTATGGCAACAACTGTAATTGGGTAAATTATGCAATTAGGTTAACACAATGCAAAATGCATGAAACGGGCTGATAATATATGTAGTGTCTCCAAGTGCTAAGACATTAGGCTGCCAGACCAAGATGTTAAAGCTCTCTTCTACAATCATCACTTTGCTGGCTTATTCAGAATTGTGTTGCACTGACATGCAATGTGCAGGGACACGTAGCAACTTATTTGAAGTCTGTTCAGTGAAAGATGAATTCAGATACACTACAATGGAAGGCAACCCTTTGCAATCTGCCTCATTGAAGGCCTTTGTTTTTCTGTTTCAAAAATTCTTCAAACTCAAGTTAGAAGTTTTTCATTCACTTTTTTCCCCCTATAATTTTTTATTGTTTTCTGGATAATTTGTACAAACAAGAAGTTATCATACAGAATGTGTCAAATAACGCTTAAGAATGGTCATTTTGCAGTGTGAATGATTGCTGCTAGGAGACTGTGTTCTACCGTCTTTGAATTTTTTATTTTTTTTGGACACAGAATGTTCTGTTAGGATCAGTTTGTGCTGCAGGCACACAACAGCTCCTGCTTCCATACGAATGGGTTTGAATAGTGATGTGTTCAATGCAAAATGCAACATTTGTAGATAAAGCCTGTCTAAGGAGGCCTGAATAAACCTGTTAGATTCTGGTCCCGCTTATTTTCTTCTTCTATTTATTGTTACCAGTGTGACTATAGAGGAGGGTAGGAGGTAAATTCAAATGTAATTTCATGTCTTCAGAGGTCGTTTTCCTTAATTTCCCATGAAGCAATGTGTAAGGCCCCGTACACACGAGGAGACATGTCCGATGAAAACGGTCCGCGGACCGTTTTCATCGGACATGTCTCCTGGGAGCTTTTGGTCTGATGTGTGTACACACCATCAGACCAAAATCCCTGCGGACAGAGAACGCGGTGACGTAGAAGACACCAACGTTCTCAAACACGGAAGTGCAATGCTTCCACGCATGCGTCAAATCAATTCGACGCATGCGCGGGATTTCGGGACGCTGGTTACACGTCATAACCAGCGGACATGTCCGATTAGGTGTACTAACCATTGGACATGTCCGACGGACATGTTTCCAGCGGACAAGTTTCTTAGCTTGCTAAGAAACTTTTGTCCGCTGGAAACCTGTCCGCTAGGCCGTACACACAATATGGTTGTAACCTTTAACATATTACTTAAGATGAGCCTTTAAAGAGACTCAGAGCGAGATGACAAACTACCATCATCCGACATTTAAGGTACACAGGGTTTATTTATTTTTCTGCCTCATGAGACAGTGTTCAGGCCTGGTTATTAAAGTGGTAGTAAACTCATTCACTCGTTTTTCTCATTTAACGCACTCTGAATTAAATGACATATTAGTATAATTTTTACTGTTCCAACTTGCACCCTTTATGAGAAATTGGCCGATGTATTCTTCAATGATGTCAGCGGCACATGCGTATTTTGGCTCCTGTTTACGGCATGATCCGTGTGCCGTCAGTCTGTTCATCCTGATGCCGTGTCTGCATCATCAGCAGGCAATCTCGCGAGTCTGTGAATTCATAGAGAATTATCTAATACACCCCATGTGGCATGCTACGTCATAGAGGGCATAACATCGCTGCCCAGCATAAATGGAGTAAGTGGGTCTGCTGTGCATGCGCAAGATGACACAGTGGAAAGGGCGGAAGCATGCTGCGGGGAGAAAGCAGTGGACAGAATCTAAGATGGCGCCGACTTCAGCCAGGATACAAAGAAATGAAAATACACAGTCAAAGAAAGAATAAACATGGTAGGGGGATGAAATTAATTGAGATTTATTTAAAAAGGTATACATTATTGGCCTTTTAGTTACACATGATGCGTGGGCTGGAGTTTACTACCTCTTTAATCCTGAGCATTACATCTCTAAAAAGGGGTTACAGGCCCTTTTTTATACACATAAGGGACAATTACTTACCAAGCACTCTAGAGCAGGGGTGTCAAACTCATTTTCATTGTGAGCCACATCAGCATTATGATTGTCCTCAAAAGGGCCAGTTGCATCTGTAAGATTAGATGTCTAGCGCATCCCCTCCCCTTACATTAGATGTCAAGAGCCACCCCACCATCAGAAGTTGAGTCCCCCACTCTCCCTTACATCACAGTGCACCCCCTTTCCTTATGCTGCTGGTGGGAAGAAGCTGGATGCATTGCTTGAAAGCAGAAGTCTGGAGGAGAACCAAAGGAGGGCTGGAGCTGCAGGAGTGGTGCAAGGGCCACATAAAATGGCCTGGAGGGCCGGATTCGGCCCGCAGGCTTTGTGTTTGACACCTGTGATTTACTTTGTTTTGTTTAAACTTCATGTGAAGTGTACAGAATGTACACTTCATTCATAGCAATGTACAGCAGTGAGATGCGCCGCGGTGCTGTACATTGTCATACGATTTGGCACAATGTGCTGTGGTAATGTCATGAAGACCCTGCCAGAAACAGTCGCCTCAGACTTTGCGGTTCCCGATCGCGGCTGCAACCGCACATACGGATGCGTGCACGTGTGCACACCCCTGTTGGAGCCAGGCAGGTTATTTAAGCCGGCCTCTCACACACCATCCCCGCTGTCTGCTCTACAGCGTTTGTGTATCCGAAACCTGATCTGTGACGAAACCTGTGAAAGACCCCAGCTTACCTGTGACTATTCCAGCCATCCGCCTGCACCTGACCCTTGGCCTGTTCTGACTACCCTTCTGTCTGCACCTCTGTACCTTGCTGTCCGCCTGATAACCGACCCGGCCTGTCTGACCATCTAGTCTGTTCCAGTGTGCTCTAGTCTGCTGAACAGTTCCAGTCTGTTGCTAGTTCCAGTCCAGCTGAACGATTCCAGTCTGTTCCTAGTTCCAGTCCAGTCTGCTGAATGATTCCTGTCTGTCCTGGTTCCAGTCCAAGCTGTTCCAGTCTGCTGAGTTGAGCCTGTTTGTTCCTGGTTCTGGTCCAGTCATCCAGTTCCTGTCTGCCTAATTTGTCAGCTGCTTCAGCTTCCCAGTTCCTGAGGAGTTCCTGAATGTCCGGATTACCTCTACCTCTGTTGATCCTGCCAGGCACTCGTACCACTCCTCACTCCTGCGCCTCCTGTTACTTTACCAGGGGCCGAGAGTAGGAGCCGTAAGGGAGGCCTCCCTCTGCTATATCGGGCTCACCACCATCAGGTACGTGACAGATAAAATGCAGCATGTCTGCATTTTAGCACAGCCCTAGGCTGCTTTGCAGTGTGAACGGGACACACAGGAAACAATTATTTTCTGTGTGTCCTTGAGGTGACAGAAGTTTTACAATGTCGCTGCACATAGTGTGAATTCATCCTAAAGCTAACCTTCACTGCTGCCAACACATACTATGAGTTATCTTCTAAAACAGTGGTCATCAACCCTGTCCTCAGGGCCCACTAACAGGCCAGGTTTGCAAGATAACTGAAATACATCACAGGTGATATAATTTGCTGCTCAATGATTGCAGTATTCTAGTTTGCATCTACCCAAGGTATTACATAAAATCTGGCCTGTTAGTGGGCCCTGAGGATAGGGTTGATGACCACTGTTCTAAAATGTCTTGGGTACACTGTAATACAAATACCATTTACGGTATATTTTAGAAGTTGCAGCCTTGTGCACTCCTGCCTGTGTTTCACTATTGGTCAATGAAGACGCTCATCACATCGTTACAGTTAATCAACAACAAGGAGCAGGTAGTGGATGGGCAAATCAATTTCATAAATAGTTGGTATTTTAACAGAGTATCACAGTTTTAGGGCTCCTGAGGAATTCAAGAAGACAACTCAAGGTGCGTATAGGCAATTATACATAAACTTAAAGCCCAAGAAAAGGTATTTCTTTTACAAAGTAAGAGCAGATCCGGCTGCAATACTCACCTCCTCTTCGGTGTTGATCACCACAATTAATTGCTTTCGACTACTAGATGTACTCAATGATATACTAGTAAGCCTATAGGTGAGGTCATCACCTAGGTTCTGCAGCTGTTGTCGTTGTCCCTCCTCTACATCAGGGGGTCGTCAACCCCCGAGCTGCAGCCCACAGGAAGAGACACCTGCTGGGCAACCGGCTGGGTGGATGGAAGAAGCAAGCAGGCGGACAAGCACAGATGATATCATGTCTCTCCACCCCCCCGTATCACCGTTCTTACGCCCTCACAGCCAGTGTTCTGTCTCAGTGTCGGAGGTGCGGCGGGAATCAGAGAGATAACATCATCTCTCACTGTCTGCCCTACATCACCTCTCTTCTGCGGCTTCTCTCTGAGAAAACTGAGATTCCTTTGTCAGCGACACAGATCCCCCCCTGACAGCTAATCAGTAATGGCCGAGGGCGGAGGCAGACAGTGACAGCTGAATGAGTCCCGGATCCTTTCTCTGCCTGGTGAGACTGGCTGCAGCATGAGGAGGGTGACATCCTGCTACAGAGGGGCGATCCTACAGAGATGTGACATCATCAGTAATAGGTGAGCTGTGTGTGGGTGTACATGTGGGGTGTGCTGGGACTTGTAGTTCACCCCCTCAGCTGTCTGCCTCACATACCACAAGTGGCACTCCACTCACTCTGCATCTGGTGACAGGCAGCGTGGCAGGTGGCGTGGCAAGTGACATTCCACATCTGGTGACAGGCAACGTGGCAAGTGACAATCCACATTTTGTGGCAGGCAGCGTGACAGGTGATGTGGAAAGTGACATCCCGCATCTGGTGACAGGCAACGTGGCAGGTGACAATCCACATCTTGTGGCAGGCAGCGTGGCAAGTGACAATACATATCTGGTGGCAGGCAGAGTGGCAAGTGACATTCCGCATCTTGTGGCAGGCGACACGCTCAGGGCTTCCACGGATTCTGTATTATAGTGAGTTGAACCATTTCATTAGTGGGAATGCTTAATAAGCATTCCCAGTATTGATATTCGTTTTTTATTATTATTATTCCGTACGTTTTTTGGCTCTGCGTAACTTCTGCATACTTTCAGCTATTGAGACCATTCAACTATTAAAATGTTCGTCTCGTTCAGCTAACGATGGGACTTCAAGTTTTTTTGTACTATTTATACTTTTTAAAATATTAAGCTTTTAGACACTTTTTTTTAACATTGAAGTCAATGAGAACATCCTTTTTCCCGCTCCAAATCACACGTCCTGCCAAAAGTTTCAGCTCCTTCATACTTTCACTTACAGACACCAAACAAACTTTAAAGCGGTCACAAAATATTCAGCTATCCGGCTATGACTTTTCAGATTGATATCTTTTACGGTTTTTGTGAAAACGCAATTTACGTTTACTGATTTTTTCAGAAAATTTTATCGGTTATAATGTAATCCTATGGGAGCAGTTTTAGAGTGTGTCATGTGACCTTTACAGCACAGATCATTGGAAAAAAAATTATCTTTAAAAAAAGGGGAAACAAATTGCTCTCACGCCCACAAGATCTACTTGTCATACACAATTTATATATCAAAACGTAGGTATTGTTGTCTGGTTTCAGTTTTGTGATAGGCATTTGACTTTTAGTTCCAGGAGCTTCTAAAGGACAAGAGCGACAAAACCACTCTCATTGACTCTCATGTTAAAATTTTTTAAAATGTTCCTGCAAAACACACAAAGACGCTCTTTTCTAAATCGCTGGCATGGCCACAATTTTAAGTTTATCAACATAAATTTCATATCGATGCGTTCACAAGGGCCGTGTCTTTCAAACGGTGAAGTCGCTGTATCGATCGCATGTACGGTTTTGGATTTATTACGTTTTGTTTGAAGGCTTCAATAACTGATTTTGTGTGTGGATGAAAGCGTTTCTAATGGTATTTTGATTCTCTAAATAGCTTTCTTTTACCTCAGTGCAGTCCTCCTCCCCCACCTCATGTGGAGAAAGCCTCTTGAGGGGGGAGGGGCGACCAGGCAAGTCAGGACACTCTCTATATTGCAGATAGAGAAAGGAGCTGTGTGATATTAGGCTTTATAAGTACTGAAGGAACACTGCTTGTATGTCCTAAAGATAGTGTAGTGGTTATGGTGAATGGCTTTTGTGCGGGCTCAGCAAGTCAGCAATTCAGCATTCCCACTCGCATTTTCCTCAGGAAATGCACTGTCTAGTTTATTACTACAATGTAATAATAGAAATAATGCGCTTCAATCACCCTGACACAATATCAAGCATGGTGCCGTGATGATTGAAGCGCTAACACCAGCCATTGCCCGCGAAAAAATAGTTTACACCCCCCGTGTGAGCGCCCCCCCCCCCCCGGTCCATGCCACAATTTTCTTCCACGCAGCCGATCCCCGGTGCCAAAAAGGTTGGGGACCACTGCTCTACGTTGAAGCCGGCGATGAAACCCGATCATGTGACTGGACCTGAGCGGCTTCAAAATAGGTAGGTATAGACATCTTTCATTTTACAGGGTAGATAGAATAGGCTGGTAATGGGGGTGGGAGTAGATTTAGGCTTAGCTATAATTTGACTGGAATAACACTTTAAGCTTGCTATTCCAGATTTTTGTTATTAGAATAAAATGAAGGATTTGTAGGTGAATCACTTGAGTGAGCTCCCAGGGATTCAGCACAATTGCTCTGTCTCTTAAAGTAGTAAAAACTCATCTCTGACTTGTACCTATAGGTAATCCTATAATAAGGCTTACCTATAGGTACTGTAAATGTCTCCTAAACGTGCGCCGTTGAGGAGATATTTACTGTAAATGCATCTGATGATGTCACCGGCGCATTCACTCTAAAGGAACGGCCACTCCTTCAGAGTCCTGTGCCGTAAACGGCGGATCGCTCGCGCACGCGCAGGAGTGATGTTAACGAGGCTCAGACCAGTCACACTGCTGGAGTAAGCGGACCAGCTTTAACTGTAGAGGTGTCAGCCACACAGCGAGTGCATTGTTTTAATAAGTCAGACAACTCAGAGGCTTGCATTGCAAGTCGTCAGATACTGCATATATAATGGGCAAATAAATTATACATACATAAAGATGCTTTTATAAATTATTTTATAAATTATACATGGAAGCAAGGTTTTTAAACCTCAACCTCAAATTAAGAGCTAATCCCTTCTAAATGTTTTACAAAAAAATGAAAATACTACACACTCCCTTTAATTACAAAGCACATTTTACAGCCTTTTAAAGTAATTGCACACTTGGCCAGCAGTGCTTCAGAGGTTCAACAATGCTGTCAGTTCGTAAATGTTATTTCTCGCTCTGGATTCACATTTGTAAAGTATAGAAATGTTGGCTGCCAAGCTAAGGGGCAAAACAGTTTTTCACTCTCAGTCCAGCACAAGACAGCTGATTCCTGACTGTATAAGAGTCACAGCGAGATGTCTTTTTGCTCAGCATATTTACCTCTCCTGTTCAAGATTCTCTAGAAATACCGAAAACAACATCATGACACAATGCCAGGGATCTGGGGAGGAATAGGTGTAGCTGATAGGGCTGGGATAATTAGACACATTTAGAGAGTTTCTAATCGGAAATTGGACACACACAATTGTGTTTTCTCCAAACACAGCTAAACTGACCGCATCGAAATGCAGGTAAATGCTCACTTTGAAATGACAGCATTGAAAAATTATTACATGCATTTATATGCTCCTAGAAATTTCCTCTAAATGCATATAAAAGCAGGCTTGATAGTGTCGGCGTTGAAAAGATAGCAAATACGTTTTCTAACCAACCTTGTTTAATCACGCAAACAGTTGTTTGTACTTATATGCCCTTATACTCAAAGATACCAGTGATAGTGATAGTGAAACCACATGGAGTTACATATTGCTTAACCACTTGGCGCCTACCGCCTGTAGATATACGTTGGCAGAATGGCACGGCTGCGCAAAGCATCGTACCTGTATGTTGCTTTGAATTTCCCGCCGTGCAGGCGCGTGTGACCCCTGCCGTGAGCTCCGTGACCGTTGGGCCCGCAGACTCGATATCCACCGGTGTCCCACGATCGTGTCATGGAGCTGCAGAATAGGACAATGCCTATGTAAACAAGGCATTTCCCTGTTCTGCCTAGTGACATGACAGTGATTTACTGCTCCCTGTCATGTCACACATAGCCAAGCCCCCCCCCAGTTAGAATCACTCCCTAGGACACACTTAACCCCTTCCTCACCTCCTAGTGGTTAACCCCTTTCCTACCAGTATCATTTACACAGTAATCAGTGCTGGTCGCTATATTTCTAGACTGTAAGCTCTAACGAGCGGGACCCTCTGATCCCTCCTGTATTGATATGTATTGTGACTGTACTGTCTTCCCTCATGTTGTAAAGCGCTACGCAAACTGATGGCGCTACATAAATCCTGTATAATAATAATAAAATGACAATGGTCCCAAAATGGCGATAAAAGTGTCCGATGTGTCCGCCATAATGTTGCAGTCACGATAAAAAATCGCAGATCGACACCATTACTAGTAAAAAAAAAAAGTATTATTAAAAATGGCATAAATCTATCTCCTATTTTGTAGACGCTATAACTTTTGCGCAAATCAATATACGCCTATTGCGATTTTTACCAAAAATATGTGGAAGAATGCATATCGGCCTAAACTGAGAAGGGAATATTTTTTTTTTTTGGGGGGATATTTATTATAGCAAAAAGTAAAAAATATTGCTTTTTTTTCAAAAAAAAAACGCTCTTTTTTTGTTTATAGCGCAAAAAATAAAAAAACGCAGAGGTGATCAAATACCATCAAAAGAAAGCTCTATTTGTGGTAAAAAAAAATGGACGACAATTTTGTTTGGGTGCAACTTCGCATGACCGTGCAATTGTGAGTTAAAGCGACGCAGTGCAGAATCGCAAAAAATGGCCCGGGGCTATAAAAACACACACAGTTGTGTGAAAAAGTATTTGCCCCCTTTCTGATTTTTTTTTTGCATATTTGTCACACTTAAATGACTCAGATGATCAACATTTTTATTACTGTACAAAGATAATCCGAGTAAATGCAAAATGCAGTTTTTAGAGTGAGTAACTTATATAGCGCTACAAATGCAAACTAAATCGCCTCAAGACGCTTGCATCCAGTGTCGTCCTGATCCTTCAGAAGAGGTGGGTCTTAAGTTTTTTTCGGAAGGCCCGATGGTTTTCTTCCATGCGGATGTCCGTGGGTAGAGTGTTCCATAGCCGAGGTCCTTGGACTGCAAATCTTTGTTCTCCTTTATATTTGTAGCGGGTCTTGGGGATGTGGAAGGTTTTAGTTAGTTGACCGGAGGGCGCGATTAGGGTTGTAGTGTTTTATTTTCTCGCATAGGTATTGAGTAGCATTTCCTTGTGTGCATTTGTGAGTGAGGCAGAGGGTCTTGAATGTAACCCGATCCTTTATGGCTAGCCAATGTAGGGACCTTAGGAATGGGATGATAGATTCCCAGGTTTTTTTTCGCGTTACCAGTCTGGCTGCTGTGTTCTGGACGACTTGTAGACGCTAAATCTGGTATTTGGGTAGTCCGAGGTAGAGGGAGTTTGCGTAGTCGAGTCGGGAATTGATGATTGCTCCTACTTCTACTGCTGTGTCCTCTTCCAAGATGAAGGGGATGAGTCTACGTAGCAGGCGGAGAAGATGGGGAGATCCGCTAACTACTGATCCTATTTGTGCGTCCATGGTCACGTCTGAGTCAAAGATGACTCTGAGGCTTTTGATTTTCGTGCTTGGGGTGATGGTTTGTCCAAGGATGGTGGGTGGTGTGCCTGTTGTCCTTGATTTTTTCTTTTGGTTTGCGTGGAGAAAGAGAAGTTCTGTTTTGGATCCATTAAGTTTGAGCAAGCTCTCCGTCATCCAATTATCTATCAATACGAGGCAATTTTCTAGTGCGTGGTATTGGTCTTTTTTTTCCGGTGATGCAAAGGTAAAGTTGAGTGTCATCAATGTAGGAGTCTGGATTTCTTTAGATGCTGTTCTGGGTTCTTTAATGACCTCCTGGATGAGTCGTCATCATGCTCTTGGAGTAATATTTGTAGGCCGGCCACTCCATGGAAGGTTCACCACTGTACCACGGTTATCTCCATTTGTGGATAATGGCTCTTCCAGTGGTTCACTGGAGTTATAAAAACCTTAGAAATTACTTTAAAACCCTTCCTAGACCGATACATGTACATTACTTTGTTTCTAATCTGTTCTTGAATTGTTTTATATTGTGGCTTGATGTGTGTCTTTTTGTGATCTCTTAGGGCCCTTTCACATGTACGGACCGTATGTCCCCATTTTCATCCGTCCGTTGCGGATGAAAACGGGACATACATGGGTCCCTATGTGATTACGGGTGTCAGCGGATGACCATCCGCTGACACCCGTAATTTGTCCGCCTCCGCAAAGATCTGCATTTTCGGACGGAAGAAAACCCTATTTTTCTTCCGTCTGCCGGATATGATCGGATGAACACGGACATACGGTCCGTGTTCATCCGATTCCCCATAGGGGAGAGCGGAGGAAAGACAGGGCGGTCCCTGCCAGCTGCCAGCTCAGCGGGGATTTTACGGAGGATCCCCACTGAGCTGTATGGACACACGGAGGCAGATCATTACTGATCCGCCCCGTGTGAAAGGGCCCTTAGCGTGCTTCACTTTGTCAGACAGTTCCTATTTATGTGATTTCTTGATTCAACAGGTCTGCCAGTAATCAGGCCTGGGTGTGGCAAGTGAAATTTAACTTAGTTTTCCAAACAATTGTGGTTAATCACAGTTTATTCATGATTCAGCATTGGAGGGGGCAATTCCTTTTTCACATAGGGTCAGGCAGGTTTGAACAGCTTTTTTCCCTTAATAAATACAAAAATTATTTAAAAAAACTGCATCTTGGATTTACTCAGGTTATCTTTGTATAATATTAAAAATTGTTTGATGATCTGAATCATTTAAGTGTGAGAAATATGCAAACAATAAAAAAATCAGGAAGGGGGCAAATACTTTTTCACACAACTGTATACACACACACGCGCACACACATACTGTATATATTTATATATTTCAGTTTTATGTTAATAGCATCAACCGGTGGTCCTTTTGGTGCTTTATCTCAAATGTTGGTCTTATTAGTATTTTATTAAACAACATATATGAATACCAACCTGTTCATCTGAATAGAATAGCAATGCTAATTTAGGATGCCATGTTTATTATTATATTTAGTATAGATCCCTACTGTCATATAAACTACAGATGAAAATGGTATCTCACCTATCTATTCATATTTCCATATGTTCCTAACCCTGATGAAAGGGGAACTTTCACACCACTGAAGTCCTGTGTTAGGCTGGCCATACATGTTCAATTTTCTTGTACAATTTTCCTTTAGATTTACCTTAACCACTTAAGCCCCAGACCAAAATGCAGCTAAAGGCCCAGGCCAGGTTTTGCGATTCGGCACTGCGTCGCTTTAACAGACAATTGCGCGGTCGTGCGACGTGGCTCCCAAACAAAATGGACATCCTTTTTTTCCCACAAATAGAGCTTTCTTTTGGTGGTATTTGATCACCTCTGCGGTTTTTATTTTTTGCGCTATAAACAAAAATCGAGCGACAGTTTTGAATATGATGCAATATTTTTTACTTTTTTCTATAATAAATATCCCCCAAAAATATATAAAAAAACATTTTTTTTCCTCAGTTTAGGCCAATACGTAATTTTCTACATATTTTTGGTAAAAAAAAAAAAAAAAAAAACGCAATAAGCGTTTATCGGTTGGTTTGCGCAAAATTTATAGTGTTTACAAAATAGGGGATAGTTTTATTGCATTTTTATTAATTATAATTTTTTTACTACTAATAGTGGCGATCAGCGATTTTTTTCATGACTGCGACATTATGGCGGACTCTTCAGACAATTTTGACACATTTTTGGGACCATTGTCATTTTCACAGCAAAAAATGCATTGTTTATTGTGAAAATGACAGTTGCAGTTTGGGAGTTAACCACAGGGGGCGCTGAAGGAGTTATGTTTCACCTAGTGTGTGTTTACAACTGTAGGGGGATGTGGCTGTAGGTCTGACGTCATCGATTGTGTCTCTCTATAAAAGGGATGACACGATCGATGCACCCACTACAGTGAAGCGCGGGGAAGCCTTGTTTACATATGGCTCTCCCCGTTCTTCAGCTCCGGGGAGCGATCGCGAGGGGGTGGCTAGAAACGAATAGCCGCCCCCTCATCCCGGATCGCTCCCAGATGATTTCCGACCGCCGCATGTACCGGGGGGGGGGGGGGTCCCGATCGGACCCCCAACCCGCAAAAAGGCAGGGACGTACATGTACGCCCATCTGCCTGTACGTGCCATTCTGTGGACATATATGTACATGTGGCGGTCGTTAAGTGGTTAAACTATGTAGGACCTGCCTAATTGGATACAGTTGAACATTGTTTCGTTTGTTTGACTTCATATTATATGGTTTCTGGAGGTAAAGCTAAAGGAAAATTGTACAAGAAAATTAAACATGTATGTCCAGCCTTAGACAATATGACTCAAATACATTTGCAACTGGTCTGACACTGACTCTTTTATTCTGTCTGCATTTGTCTGACAGTGTGGTACCACTACCTAGTGGTACCACACTCCAATAAATGAAATTTGAATTTGAAAAAAAAATAAAAAGAGTTGCCTTTACTGACTTGTTTTAACCACCTCCCTACCACTGTATTATGAAAAAAAGGCAGTGAGATAGATATGTATTTCTGGAGCGCCATTTAAAAACATCACACCAGAATAAGGCACGGCCAGCCAATGCACACTTATCCAATGTGAGCTGTGCTGTCAGTGGCCAGCTCAGATCAGGAAGGCACTGTACAGAGCTGATCTGAGCAGCTCTGCATGATGTGATTGCTGTACCATGTGATCCCAGTGCCGATAAATCATAGTGAACACATATGTATACAGGCTCCTCTTCCTCCTTTGTAATAGGAGTAACTAATGAATGAATCAATAATTTATTACTAAAATCAACCACAAATCATGATACTCTCTATTCTGCCGGTATCCTACAAACAAATTAAGAAAAGTCTGATTAGGCACTTCCTGACAGCAGCCTGCTCTGTGATCGCTAGATGTTGGCGGCAGCCTGAACCATCATATTTGGTCGCTTGGGCTTGTAAAATGAAATATATTGAGTATCTGGAAAGCATGATTGCCAGAGACTAGGACAAATCTGAATCACACAGCCTCATGTGGATGGTTTGGTCTCTTATTATTCTTCCAATGGTGCCTTTTTTATTCCTACTACTGTTTGAGTGCGCACGTACTTTCGGGGATCTCGTTAGGGACGCGTGCCTTTTTATAAACGTATTGATACTTTTGATACTCCTTTTTCCTTATGTTATCCTGTTATCGGGCTCACCAATCTATGGTAGCATCCTAGAAATAGAGGTGGTGTGACAAGAGTCACTTTGGGTAAGGTACTCTTTGTGAGGTGTTGTTACTTTGGATTCAGGTCCATGTCCCCCCAAGACACACAGACTCTGGGAACCCTGTATATGCCATATTAGAAATAGTGACCGATTCATACTGTTGGGACACATACTGTTAGAAAATGCTGATGTCACCAACTCCAGCCATCTGTCTGTTGTCTGCTATAATGTAAATAAGTCTAGTGTGGCTTCTAAGAGTCTTTCACCCATTGATGTTTGTGCTAATTAACTCTGCTTTTGTGTAAAGGCGTTCTGTGTTGATATTTATGATAATGTGTATTGTATAAATCGGTGAGCTAGGAGACAGCAAGGCTGCTCTAAAAGCTCATATCTCTTAGCACCTTGTCTGGGTAAATTATTAGTAAACTAGCTTATGTTAACTAGGTTTCTGGTTACAGTTTGTATTGTTTTCCTGGTGTATATATTTGTGTGAGATTCCAAATAAAGCAGGCTGTTTCTGATGTACTCCAAGACTGCTGTTGTCTGGTTCTTGGGGTTTACTATAGCCAGAGCCATTGGTCTCGTGTTCCAGGACTTAGGAAGAGATATACTGACGGAAGCACTCAAGCTGAGTGTGGGAAGTTCTGTCACAATTACGAGTCATGGCTAGTGACTGGGTGGGCTAAAAGATTTTGTATTGTGTGGTACGGGACAGAGAAAACATTTACGGTTGACATGTCCTGTTGAGGACAAGGGTTTGCCATAGGTGGTTTTCCAAATGGACATCCATATATGTAGACAATTTATCCTCTAGATTATAAATGGGAACCAATTGTTTTCTGTTCGATTTTTATTATCATACCTAAAATGTATTTGATTAGCTTTTGCTATGATAATTTTTGTTCTTCCTCTCTATGTGGTATAATTTGACCACATTGTTATGATTTCTACTGCTCTCACTGTAAGGCACCTCTATGTACGGATAGGTCTGTTTTCCTGTTATGGATATGTTTGTACCTTTTTTATCCATCATGGACATTTGTCTTTTCTACAAAAACCCCCAACTACTAGATTGGAAAGACTATAAAAGTACCAATGGTGTAAAAAAATATCAAAATAACTTATACAAGTTAACATTTTTTAAAGACATGAAAATATACACATATACCACAAACATCAAAGGCAATATGTTGCAGTAGGGGACGAGAGACTTGCTGTAGCCTTGGAAGCTACAACAAGTCTTTCATACCCTACTGCAGTAGGGTTGAGACTCAACACTCAGAAGAGCACCACATTGCCTGTGATGTTTATGATTGTGGTATATGTGTATATTTTCATGTCTTTAATTTTTTTTAACTTGTATGAATGAATACTTTTGATATTTTTTTTACCCCATTGGAACCGTTATAGTCCCTCCAATCTAGTAGTTAGGGTTTTTTGTGCAGTTTATCTCTCAGGATGAGGTACTGGACATTATTTGTCCAACTATTGAGGGTTCTACTATGAGTCCCTCCTCCCATTATTCCTTTTTCTTCCATTTGTCTTTTGTACTTTATTATCTGCAAGACTTAATAAACTAGAGATTAAACATAACTTATTACTAGAAGATCACAGGCAGCAGCAGATTGTATAGGTGTTTTCTAGATTGTGGGATCACATATCACCCAACCCTTTCACTACCCTCCTTTTCTGCACACCTGTTTAGCAGCCTCTCTCTGAATGTATATTATTAACCGCTTCAACCTTCTTCTACCTCTGTGTATGACTTGATGCACTGTATTTAGTGCACCATGAACAAGTTCCATGTTTTAACCACTTTAATACTAACATGTTTCTAAATTTCCCAAAATTGTGGCAAAAAATGACATCACAAAACCTTGTGAGCACCAATATTGCCGCTCAAGGTACTCTGCTGGTAAAGAATTGGGTGTCTCACAGCAGTGTAAGGTTGTAGTCTTGATCCAGAAAGCAGTGAAGCATGAAGAGATAAGAGACACCACTCAAAAGGTTGAGAGGAATGTGAATAGCCTGGAACTCCTCCCAAGCCTCCAAAAAAAAAATCTGATCACCTTGGGGTGCCTACTCTCCAAAAAGGGGTCATTCTCCTTACAGAAAGTACCATAGCAGCTGGGCCATTCTAGCAACTTTATTTTCTTTCTGTGAAACCAATTGAGAATTTCCTTGTTTTTTTGTTTGGGATCACTGTCTTGTTGAAATGTCCACCCTTGTTTCATCTTCTTCATCCTGGTAGATGGCATCAATCATTTATCAATAATGTTTTAGTACATTTCTGCATTCATCCTTCCTTCAATGATATGAAGTTTGCCATTGCCTTCTGCTAAAAAAAAAGCCACACACCATGATGTTCCCACCTCCAAACTTCACTGTTGTCATTACCAAAATGGAGAGTAAATTAACAGAACAGAAAACCAAATCAATATTTGGTGACTGCCCTTTGCTTCTAGGTACGCTTGCACACAGTCTTTGAAGAAACTTGGCAGGTTGTTTGTTCCAAACATCTCGGGGAACTAACCACAGATCTTCTGTGGATTTAGGCTGCTTCAAATTACTTTTTTCTTCGCATAATCAGACAGACTCGATGAGATCAGGGCTCTGTGGGAGTCAAACCATCACTTCTAGGACTCCTTGTATTACTTTAGACTGAAGATAGATCGTAATGACATTGGCTGTATGTTTGGGGTCGTTGCCCTGCTGCAGAATAAAGTTGGGGGCCAATCACAAACCTCCCTGATTGTATGGCATGAGGGATAAGTACCTGTTTGTTTCTTAGCATTGAGGACACTAATGATCCTGACCAAATCTCCAACTCCATTTACAGAAATGCAATTCCAAACTTGCAAGGAATGTCCATCATTCTTCACTGTTGCCTGCAGACACTCATTGTACTGCTCTCCAGCCCGTTGCAAACAAACTACCTCCTGCTACAGCTAAATATTTCAGATTTAGACTTGTGACTCTAGAGAACCTGCTGCCATTTTTCTGCACCCCAGTTCCTATGTTTTCATGCACAGAACATAGAATCAAAACTAAGCGACTCAACTATGCACAAAAGCATAGGAACTGGGGTGCAGACAAATAGCAGCAGGTGCTGCCATAAGGAACTGATTCTTGATTATGAGAATAGCAACATTAAAATTGTGCTTAATAGTTAAAACTCCAACTTTTAACAGTCTTGAATGTGTGAATAGTATACAGTATATCTACATGTAGAAGTTTGACAGCAGACATTTTGTCATCTGCCTAGATACTACATGTTGTCATCTTGGAATGTCCAGGGGCTCAATTCAAAAATGAAAAAGGCATTGGTATTTAAATTCCTCCATCGCTACTCCCCGGACATTTGTATTCTGCAGGAGACACACCTTGTGGGCGGTAAGGTCCTCAGCCTCCGTAAGCCTTGGGTCGGACATTGTTATCACACCACCCATTCCAATCAGGGTAGAGGAGTTAGCATCCTTTTTCGCAAGTCCCTGCCATTTATGCTGTTAGACCTGCATCTGGACCGAGGGCAATTATGTGATACTTCATGCTACGGTTGATGGTATGCCCCTGGTTCTGGTGGGCCTGTATAACCCCCCTCCTGCCACTGTTGGACTCAACAAGATTGCACAGGTGGTGGCGACCTTTTCAGCCGCAGCAGTGCTCTTGGCGGGCGATTTCAATATGGTACCCTGCCCACACCTAGACAGAATGTCTTCTGGTCCGGCGGTGGACTCTCCACTCTCCCAATGGGCAGATGTTTTTGGTCTCACAGATGTGTGGAGGTGGAAGAACCCGGGGGTTAGGGGATATACCTGTAGCTCAGCAACGCATATGGCCATGTTACGAATTGACCTCATGTATGTGAGCAGCCCGGTTTTAGCTAAAGTGAAGTAAATGTCTATGCTGCCCAGGGGGATCTCGGATCATGCTCCTGTTCTACTCAAACTACATACTAGAGTAGCCCCTAATAGCTGCCTTTGGCGCCTCTCAAGATACTGGGTGTCCGACGAGCGGGTGGAGCCTGAGATAGAATCCACTTTTGTGGAGTATTGGTCCCCTGATCTCCCGGGATCAGAATCCCCTGGTCGATGGGAGGGATTCAAGCTCCATGTTAGACAACAATATCTGTCACTTATACAGTCTGCACGCATTTCCTCCTGGGCTTCGCTTGCCCAGGCAGGCCAGACGTTGGAGGCGCAGTATGTAGATACTGGTGGGAAGAGGCAAAAGGCGAACCTAATGGTGGCTGTACGGGAGGTTCAACTTCTTAGACTGGCAGCGGCCAAGAAACAGCTGCTCTACCAGTCACAGAGGGTGTTCGAGCAGGGATAGAAGACTGGACGCCTGCTTGCTTGGAACTCCAGAGAGCCAGCAGGTTCTGCCACCATGACCAATATTCAACTGGAGTCCGGTGGGCTGCTGTCGGACCCCGGGGGAGATTAATGCTTGTTTTGCCGCCTATTACGAGGAGCTCTATTCCTCTAAAGTGGATTATTCTCCTGAGGAACTTTTTTTGTACAAACTAGAATTTCCCACGCTATCGGAGGAAGCCCGCATGGCACTAGATGCTCCGATCACCTTGAAGGAAATTCAGGTGGCCTGGAGATGACGGCCTACCAGCTGAATTTTTCAAAACCCATTGTACTTCCCTAGCCCCGCGATTTAGGGGGGCTCTGTTGACTTCCCTCAGGGAAAAATCATTACCGTCTTCTATGCAGCGTGCTGTAGTTGTAGTCATCCCTAAACCAGGAAAACATTCTGCCCTCTGTTCCTCTTACAGACCAATTTCACTGAATGTGGATGCAAAAAAATTTACTAAGGTATTGGCGAATCGCCTTAATACAGTGATACTTTCGGTGATTCATGGGGATCAGACTGGCTTAATGCCGGGCAAGGGGACAGACATTAATTTGCGGAGATTGTTTACTGTTATTGACCGAGTGGCTGGGAGGGGGAGGGAGAGGAGGTGGTTGCTTCCCTTAATGCTGAGAAAGCTTTTGACTCGGTGGAGTGGGAATATCTATGGGCAGTTCTTGAGAGGTTTGGCTTGGGCCCGAAGTTCATATCCTGGCTTAGGATGTTGTACACCAACCCGACAGCCAGGGTTCGAACGGATGGCCTTCTCTCTGCATCCCACTTCGCCGTGATCCTATGACTAAGTGGCGTTGTTCAGCCACGTAACGCGTGAGGAAAGCTGTGAGCCGTCGGTGACGTCATCCCTGCTCTCGGCCGGGAGCAGAGAGGTTCAATACATCGGATATTGTATTCTGAAATGCGAGTGTTTTATTACTTTTTATTAAAGTTTATCTGCGATTTTACACATTGTGAGCGTTATTCCTCCTTGCATGCACTTTGTGGGAGCCATTGATTCAATGAAAGAGGGACTGGAATTGTGATCACACGCTGCTGCTGTGCTTGGAAGTGAAAGTAATCTGCAGACATACTGGGGAAGTGAAGCTGCGGCCAGTGGGAATTCATAAGGCTTATTATAAGCCTCCTAGAGGTGAGAGGCTGGTACTACTGGTCACCTGGAGTGGAGCATGTTTTTTGGATTTCTTTTTGAGCACTGCACTTTAAGTTTTATCCTGTGGACATCTTACTGGGCTGCATGTCTTGGATTTTTTCCTGGATTGATATTCTGCACATGTATTATTCACAATTGCACGAAGACTGTTTCACTTGAATTCTTATTATGTTTGGACTTCTGTTTCAATGATTCATATATCGGATGAAATTAGCTTTGTTGCACTTTATTAGCACTTATCTCTTTATGCACTTTATATTGTTGCACATATATATATTTATTGATGGTATCTAGGGGTGCAACGGATCAAAAAACTCACGGATCGGATCGATCCTCGGATCAGGAGTCACGGATCGGATCATTTTTCGGATCAGCAATAAAGGGAAAAAAAGACTAATCTTGTTACAACCAACAGAGTTTTAGATTGTTATTTTCATCACAAAACTGAGCTTATGTGCTTAAATACAGTACATGTTAATCTGACGGACTGTTTACATGTTAAATTTTAAAAGCCGCAGCAAACCTGCTGACCTTACATGGTTGCCAATGTGACAGAACAGCTCCGATTTTCACATTTAGTTAAATGTGAAAATCAGAGCTGTTCTGTCACATTGGCAACCATGTAAGGTCAGCAGGTTTGCTGCGGCTTTTAAAATTTAACATGTAAACAGTCCGTCAGATTAACATGTACTGTATTTAAGCAAATAAGCTCTGTTTTGTGATGAAAATAACTGAATCTAAAACTCTGTTGGGTGTAACAAGATGTCCGCTTGACCCCTAATCACTATCATTACTCTGGTATCATCGGTGTCCCTCTCCACTCTGGTGTCACAGCGGCTCTTCCTCCTCTGGTGTCACCCCCTCCTCTGATGTCACAGGGCCCCCCACTCCTCAGGTTTCACCCCCTCCTCTGATGTCACAGGGCCCTGACAGTCGCTATTATAAATGGGGCTGGAAGAGAAGTGGTTAATTTCAGGGCTCATCTTTAAATAAGATCACCCTTAATTAGTGGATTCCAACCACAAAATCGTAATTTCTGAAATGATGCCTTGCAATTCAGGCTGAAATAAATAGTTATATTGTGGAAGAGCTACATTTATTATTGCTTCCAACTACTATTGTATTGGGGTGGGGATGGGTAGTCTCATTCTAGCAAAAAGGATTTTGCAGCATAGAAGAAAAATAATTTCCTAGAGCTTCTTAAGCCAAGGTCCTCACATAAAAAGGAACAGGAAAAATTTTAATGATAGAGTTTGCAATTTCTTCAAAAGTTTTATACATTGAGACTAGAACATCTGTAGAAATGTATACACAAAAATGTATAGATTTATTAAGGTTTGTACATCTGTAGAAATATGCCAATTTCAATGCTACAGTTGTAATATAAAGGTCACCCCCTCCTCTGATGTCACAGGCCCCCCCTCTGGTGTACAGACAGCCATGCATCTCCTACCGTCAGGTGTAGATCTGTCTCCTCTCCACATGTCTGTGGTCCCATCTTGTTCCACCCAGTGTGCTTGCCAGAGCCCAGTGCACAGCGTGACACGCCTCCCTGCCTCAGCGCGCTGAGCCGGGGAGGCATGTCACGCTGTGTACTGGGCTCTGGCAAGCACACTGGGTGGAGCAAGATGGCCGTCGCTCCGGAGCTAGGCCGAAGCCGGGGACTTTCCTAGGCCGAGGCTCCGGAGCGCTCCGCGGATCGCGGGGTGTGCCGATCCGAACGGGGTGACCCGTTCGGATCACGGATCGGTGACGATCCGTTGCACCCCTAATGGTATCACTGTTATATTCATTGATTATTTATTGTATACATTTATTATATACACCATCAGTTAGCACATTGCACTTTATTGTTAGTTTATCAATTAATATTGGTAAGCGCCCCAACACCCCCAATTCCCCTGAAGATGACGGCCTACCGGCTGAATTTTTCAAAACCCATTGTACTTCCCTAGCCCCGCAATTTAGGGGGGCTCTGTTGACTTCCCTCAGGGAAAAATCATTACCGTCTTCTATGCAGCGTGCTGTAGTTGTAGTCATCCCTAAACCAGGAAAAGATCCTGCCCTCTGTTCCTCTTACAGACCAATTTCACTGTTGAATGTGGATGCTAAAATATTTACTAAGGTATTGGCGAATCTCCTTAATACAGTGATACTTTCGTTGATTCATGGGGATCAGACTGGCTTTATGCCGAGGAAGGGGACAGACATTAATTTGTGGAGATTGTTTACTGTTATTGACCGAGTGGCTGGGAGGGGGAGGAGGTGGTTGCTTCCCTTAATGCTGAGAAAGCTTTTGACTCGGTGGAGTGGGAATATCTATGGGCAGTTCTTTAGAGGTTTGGCTTGGGCTCGAAGTTCATATCCTGGCTTAGGATGCTGTACACCAACCCGACAGCCAGGGTTCGAACAAATGGCCTTCTCTCTGCATCTCACTCTGCCGGGGCACTAGACAGGCATAGAGGGCTCTATGGTTGAAGCCTTGGGTGGCTGATGAATCTTCAAAACAAAATTGGTGCAAGATAACGTCAAATTCCTATTTGGCAGTAGGATGGAGATGGTTATCTCAAGAGTGTCAGGGGGTAAGTCAGAACTACTACCGCAGGCCAGGAAGAAGAAGAGGTAAAAATGTTTTCCCAGCTGATTTCATGGGAGCCCTAGAACCAGTAGGCAAGCCAGAGGCTCAGGTGGTGGATGGAAGGGTACCTAAGCAAAAAAACATGAATGTTCCACAGGAACCTAACAAGTCTTTTTGACAGTGCAGCCCCAGATGAAAGCAGTAGGATCCAAGTTGGCACATTTCGGGGATGTTTGGCCAGAAAATGGCCAAACAGACCTATGGGTGAAGGCAACAGTCTCCTGGAGCCATCACTGGAAGTTTTGCAAACGCCCCTCCTGTAGATCATTTCTCCCCCACCAAAATCCCACAAGCACCACAGAAGGCAGATATTCTGCAACAGTATATACACACACTCTGAACCCAACACGCCGAAAATCCAGTTACATCTTTAGAAAGGTATGCTGGGTTTTACTCCACCCTGTTTATGGTCCGCAAGGACGATGGGGGCTGGCGTCCAGTCAGACGTGAAAAGGCTAAACCGCTTTATCCTTCTGGAGAAATTCCAAATGGAGTCCATCCACACAATCATTTAAGCAGTACAACCGGGCGACGATGCTTTCATTTCAGAAATATATGAGGCTTGCAGTTGGTCACACGCATCTGCAGTTCACCAGCCTTCCATTCGGCCTATGCACATCTCCAAAGACATGCACAAAAGTCCTTATTGCGGTATTAGCCCCACTCAGAGTGCAGGGTCTCTGGGTCCATTATTACCTGGACAATGTCCACATGTTGGCCAGGGACCGGAGGGAGCTTTTGACACGCAGAGGGATTCTTATCCATACCTTACATTTCAACACTACCAACGCTTCGGTCTCAATTCTGTCAGCGGAGGCAGTGACAGTCAAGAAGCGAGTCCTGATGGCAGTGACTCCCACTCACCTATCAAGGTCTCAGTGTCTCAGCCTGTTGGGCACCATGTCTTCTTGCAGAGCCTAGCACAACTAACAGCAGTGTCGCTCAGTATGAAGAGGAGCCTGCAGTGGTGGTTGAAGATGGAGACTAGAGCTGCACGATTAATCGTTAGAATCAGATCGTGATTCTTTCCCCCTCGCAATCTTAAAGCATTTTCTTGATTCTATGCAGAGT
This sequence comes from Rana temporaria, assembly GCF_905171775.1. Taxonomy (NCBI): domain Eukaryota; kingdom Metazoa; phylum Chordata; class Amphibia; order Anura; family Ranidae; genus Rana; species Rana temporaria. Next base: position 440,495,687 of record NC_053490.1, read on the forward strand.
TCTCTGCTCACAGCTGACAGCTCTCAAAGAAAAAAAAAACAGGCAGCCTGTTATTAGGCAATATATTGCAATATTTTATGTCACACTGTATTTTCTTAGTGGTCTTTCAAATGCAATATTTTGTGAAAGCCACACTTTAATGAATTAATAAAAATCTAAACCGTAAAGTTAGCCCAATTTTTTTGTACAATGTGAAAGATATTACGCTGCGAGAATCGTATTCTTTATTCTAAGCAAAAAAATAGTTATTTCGATTTTGCCCAGAATCATGCAGCGCTAATGGAGACCTTGAAGAACTCACGTCCCTTAGGGCCATTAGGCTGGGTCTTTGTTATGACAAATTCCAGCAAGAGAGGCTGTAGGGTGAATTGTGAAGGGCAGTCAGTTCAAGGCAGATAGAGATTTCCAGCCAAGGGCATAGTGTCCAATGAACTGGAGCATTTTGGCCCTAGCCTACGCCTTTTCCCCAGCATTTATAAAAATTTGATTCCTTTTGAGATTGTTGGAGAACATAATAGTCATAGCGATTCTTCCATTCTGGCCATGGAGGCCCTGGTTTCTTCTGGCGATCCAACTCAGCATACAACAACCAGTTCCCACGCCTTCCTAAATCTGAACATACGCAAACTGCAGCTATGAGTGTGGCTGTTGAAAGAGGGAAGCTGGAGAGCCTAGGGTGCTTGCTCCTCTAGGGTAATCTCTACTTTACTAAAAGCCAGAAAACCCTCCACAAACCACTTATATGCCAAAGTTTAAGACAAGTTTTCAAGTTCCCTGGCTGAGCGGGACCTGGATCCTTCTGTGCCTCCACTTTCAGGTGTCCTGGATTTTCTCCAGTCGGGATTGGACATGGGCCTAAGCCTGAGCTTGTTATAAGTACAAATTTTACCTATCTCAGCAATAACATAAATCAAATGGGCTGAAAATCCATTGGTTGTACAGCTCCTAATGGGGTCTGTATTACTGGACTTCCTGTCTGGTCAGCCATTTGCTCCAACGGAACAGTGTTCGCTTTGGGAAATTACGTGGTCTTTTTAAATGCAATAACCTCGGGCAGAAGAGTTTCCAAGCTTCAGGCCATGGGAGCCTCAAAGAGATGTACTGTATTTTTTCCAGATAGAGTGGAACTATGACCAGTAGACCATTTTGTACCAAAGGTAACAACATGATTTCACTAGACGTGCATCTGGGCTTTGCCTAACTTCCCGGAAGAAGATTCGGGCAGGTTACATGGGTTGGACATTTCCAGAATGTAAGAGAAATTTCTGTCGGCTACTGCTCCCTTCAGGTGCTCAGATAAACTCTTCATAATCCCAGCTGGAAAATATTAAGCAAAGGAGGCTACCACAAGGAATTTGGCAAGCTGGATCGTTAACCGCTTGCCGACCAGCCGCCGCAGTTTTACAACGGCAGGTCGGCTCGGCTGCGCAAAATCACGTAATATTACGTGATTTTGCATTTCAGCTACTAGGGGCGCGCGCATCCCCTGCTCGCCCCTGGTGTCGCGTGCATGCCCGGCGGGCGTGATCACCGCCGGTCACCCGTGATCGCTTGTTACAGTGTGAACCGGGAGCTGTGTGTGTAAACACACAGCTCCTGGTCCTGTCAGGGGGAGAAATGACTGTTCGTCTGTTCATACAATGTATGAACAGCGATCTGTCATTTTCCCCAGTCAGTCCCACCCCCTTTTCAGTTAGAGCACACTTAGGGAACATAATTAACCCCTTCCTCGTCCCCTAGTGTTAACCCCTTCCCTGCCAGTGAAATTTTTACAGTAACCAATGCATTTTTATAGCACTGATCGCTATAAAAATGCCAATGGTCTCAAAAATGTGTCAAAAGTGTCCGCCATAAGGTTGCAGTACCGATAAAAATCGCTGATCGCCGCCATTACTAGTAAAAAAAAAAAAAATGAATAAAAATGCCATAAAACTATACCCTATTTTGTAGACGCTATAACTTTTGCGCAAACCAATCAATAAACGCTTATTGCGTTTTTGTTACGTAATTTTTTTTGAAGAATACGTATAGGCCTAAACTGAGGAAAAAATAGTTTTTTTTATATATTTTTGGGGGATATTTATTACAGCAAAAAGTAAAAAATATTATTTTTTTTTCAAAATTGTCTCTCCATTTTTGTTTATAGCACAAAAAATTAAGACCGCAGAGATGATTAAATACCACCAAAAGAAAGCTCTATTTGTGGAAAAAAAAAAAGGACGCCAATTTTGTTTGGGAGCCACGTCGCACGGCCGCGCAATTGTCAGTTAAAGCGACGCAGTGCAGAATCGCAAAAAGTGGCCCAGTCATTGACCAGCAAAATGGTCCGGGGCTGAAGTGGTTAAACTTATACGCAGAGCGTACAGGGCAAAAGGGGTGGGAGCTTTCTTCAGTGGTGACTGTACACTCTACCAGGGCGGTAGCAGCTCTCGTGGGTGGCCCTTTCGAATGTATCGATAGAGACCATCTGTAGAGCGGCATCATGGTCTTCCCAAAAAACCTTCTTGAGGCATTATAGAGTGGATCCAGGCACCAGGAGCCAATCTTTTGTTACGTTATAAACTTCTTATGTTGTTCAAACAGTACCCACCCTGTCAGCTAGATATTTATTACTAGTATGCTGCCATGTTGGCAGCGGACGCCAAACCATGGCAGCATATGGGCCTACCCCAGCCCTCAAAATTTCCACTCGCCTGCTAGCATTTGGCGAGTGGATTTAAGCTGGGGGCGAGTGATGACAGGGCTGCATGACCAACGTCCCTTCAATCTGTGCCTACACTTAGAGCCTCGATGCGATTGGCGGCTGAAGAGGAAAGGTGCATGCTCGGGAAAAGTAGTCTGGTGAGCCGCGCACAGGCAGAGCAGTACACAGGTGCTCTCCTTACAATTCTCATTAAGCCATGGGACCTAACAGTATGACCTCTCTGAGCCTTCCCCCCTCCCCCCCGACCAATGTAGCTGGAGAGCAGAGAGCGGGAAGTAATGAGCCAGGTGGAGGATTGCGAAAATTACCACTCCGGGTGTCCCAGGTAGGCAGTGCAGCGCTCACTGAAAGTTGCCCTGACATGAGAGTGGCAGCCTTCCAGTTTGTGCAGTTTTCTTCTCCTTGTGCTCTATGTAGGTGTCCAGCAGTTCAGCCCGAGCACTGAGAGCAGACTGGTCTCAATGTGTGCTGTGTGGTGTCAGTGTGCGCTGTGCTATGGTGTCAACGGCTGTGCAGTTGTGTGGATCTCGGCGCTGGATTGTACTCCCTCCCGCTGTGCTGCAGCTCCTCTCCTCACTGCCAGCCTGAATAAAAGGGGAAGTGGGGACATGCAAGCGTGGAGCCACACACAGGCTCCTGATGATGAGATGAATAGGAGAGGGAGAGGATGGATGGATGGATGGGAGTTGCAGAGGAGACTGCAAGAGAATGGGGAAGAGATCCAGTTCTAGTGCCCTGTCCCTCTGGTCTGTCCCCAGTGCCCTGTCCCATTTTGTTAAAGTTGTTTTTGGTAATATTTAATTGTGTAACTTGATTCTGCATAAAACATTTAACAGTGTCATTCCATGAGATAATCTACGAGGGCGTGTTTAGGGGCGCAATTAGGTGTGGAGCAGTGTATGAATTAGGTGGGGCAACTGGTGGCGAGTAACTCTTGAGGCCTGGCTAGTAGCTCAGGGATGGAAATTTTGAGCCCTGGCCTACCCTGTATGTTTCTGTATGTGGCATGTTACAAAGAATGGGGGGAGGCGGCCAACGTCTCCTTTTTTATTCTATTCACTGGTCCTGAGAGAGTGAGCAAGAGGCAGAGCTTTATCACTAGTAAACTGCCATGGTTTGGCATCGGGAAAGGAAAATTACGATAAATATTTCATACAATTTTCCGTTTTCTTGTATTAAGAGAGGTATAGACTCCAGGGAGAGAGACATTTGAATCCTGCACAAATTAGTAAAACCTCATCTGGAATATGCAGTTCAGTTTTGGGCACCAATTCACAAAAAAAGGATATTGGGGAACTGGAGAAAGTGCAGAGAAGGGCAACCAACCTGATAAGAGGCATGGAGGAGCTCAGCTAGGAGGTGGATTAGAGAAACTGAATTTATTCTCTCTTGAGAAGAGGATATTAAGGGGGGATATGATCAATATGTAAAAGGTTAATCACGATAAGAGCTGTGAAAATGTGGAATAGATTCCCTTAAGGCCTCGTACACACAATAGATTAACCAGAGTACAACGGTCTGAAGGACCGTTGTCATAGGTTAACCGATGAAGCTGACTGATGGTCCGTTGTGACTACACACCATCAGTTAAAAAAACAATTGTGTCAGAACGTGGTGACGTAAAACACACCGACGTGCTGAAAAAAAACGAAGTTCAATGCTTCCAAGCATGCGTCGACTTGATTCTGAGCATGCGTGGATTTTTAACCGATGGTCGTTCCTACTAACGATCGTTTTTTTCCCCATCGGTTAGGAATCCATAGGTTAATTTGAAAAAAAGTTGGCTTTTTTTTAACCTATGGTTAAATAACCTATGGGGCCTACACACGATCGGTTTGGACCGATAAAAACGGTCCATCAGACCGTTGTCCTCTGGTTAACCTATCGTGTGTACGAGGCCTAAGAGGTGATTCTGTACAGCTCAGTAGATTTAAAAAAGGCCTGGATTCCGTCCTAAATGTACATAATATAACTGGATAGTAACATTTATACGTAAAGTTGTATCAGGGAATATCCAATTGCCTCTTAGGTGGATCGGGAATGATTTTTTTCCCCTTCTGGAGCAAATGGGATCATGCTTTGCGTTGTTTTCCCTTCCTCTTTATCAACTGTGGGTATAGGATTGTGTATATAGAAAATGCATTATTATTTTTGTTTTCCCTTTTATTGGTTGAACTAGATGGATCTGTGTCTATTTCAGACCAACTATGTAATAAGGCCAATAAACACAGATAAGGGAGAATTGTTTCCCAATGGGCTTCCAGAAAGATTTAATGGCATTTCTTTTTTATCTATTGATGAGCACAGGAATTAAGGAATTCTGAAACAGTCAGCATGTCCAAAAGCAATCTAGCTGAGGAGTAGGCAACAGCCACCAATGGATCCTAAGATAGCACCAGGGGCTGTTTGCAACAACCAAAAGGACCAAAGCTAGAATACGAAGAAGGTGAAGTTCCAACCAGGCTGTGGAAATGCCAACAATACAGGGGAGGTCAAAGAGGATCAGCCTAATGCTCAGACAAGGACCACCAAAGCACATGGAGTCCACACCAGCACAAGCTGTGAGCCAAGTAACAGGTAGAGTAATAACACTACCTGAATGGGAGAACGGAACAAAACCAAACTGCATAACAAAGAGACCACTGGAAGCTTTCATAGGGGAAAATCCCTAGGGGAAAATTGGACAACAGGTCAACAAGGAAGGACAAGCCAGTCTAAAAATGACTAAAGACCCAAGCCTTCCCAGACAGGAGTTGTTCCAAAATGGCAGAGGGAACCACCCCATAGACCCCAAGAGAGACTATGGATGAATATTACCGATCATTCGATTCACAGGGACCATCTCATGTCCCACCAGACTCCCAGATATCAGCCAATGAAAGGGAAGGAGAGGAGTGTACTATAAATATTAGTCACTAGACATTTGTAAGGCTCCAACTGGCAGAAACTTGAAGTTGGGCCTTTTGAGAAAATTCTGGATACAAGAAAAAGCTTAGCACCAACTAGGAATGATGCCAAGTTGGGCCTGGTAATCTCAAACCATGCAGAGCTTATTACCAATATTCATATAAAAGAATATCTGGGTAGCACTGACCATAACATGATTTCATTTAATGTTAGCTGTAAGCAACAAACACATACAGAAAATATAAAAACACTTAACTTTAACAAACTTCCATACCGGGCCTATTATGGCACTCCTCTCCTACATGGAAAAATATTTTTTTGCTATAAAATTACTCGGAACCCCCAAACATTATATTTGCTTTTTGCTAGAATTATTGCTCACAATCTAACACACGCGGAGATACCTCACATGTTTAGTTTGAATGGCGTTTACATGCGTTCGCTTCTGTGCGCAAACTACCGGGGACAGGGGTGCTTAAAAAAAAATGTTTTTTCTTTTTATTGGCCATTTTGCCTATTTTTTTTTTAACACTTTTATTCCTATTACCAGGAATGTAAACATCCCTGGTAATAGGAATGGTGCGTGATCGGTCCTCTTTATGGAGAGATGGGGGGTCAATAAGACCCCCCATCTCACCTCTAGGCTGAAAAGCATGAGATAAAAAAAAAATTCACGATCCCATGCTTTCCAGCTGCGGTTGCGGCTTTTTTTAGAAGCATGGCCCGGATGTGACGTCATAACGTCGCGCCTGGGCTTCCGACAGTCATAGAGATGACTGGTGGCTTGGGAGAGCCCGGAGAAGCTGTAAGAACAATCTAGCGGCTGAACTGCAAATATGATTGTTCTTACGGTGCAAAGAATTGCCAGCTGAAAAAGAGGATATCTGAATGATGCCTGTAGATGCAGGCATCATTCAGCTATTCCCACCGAAAATCAAGGACGTCATATGACAGCCTTGGGCTGGAAGTGGATAAGAGAGCAAATTTTCCAAGGATGAGGGCTGCTCTCCAAGACTTAGGCTGGGAGGGAATATTGGCATTGATGAACACAGGACAGAAATGGGAATTCTTTAAAAAGACTGTATGCAAGCTCACTTCAAGGTATCTTCCCATGGGCAAAAAGTTTAAAAGGCTAAAAATAAAACCTATGTGGCTCCCGGGCCAAAGTTAAAAAAGCTATTAATAGTAAGAAAAAAGCTTTTAAAAAATATAACAATGAAGGAACACCATCATCGTTTAACCACTTAACGACAGCCCACTGTATATATACGTCCTATTTTTAAAGCTGAATATCTCGGTAACAGCAGCAGCTGCTGCCAGAACCGGGATATCCACCTTTACAGTGGGCTGTCGTGTAAACGATAACGGCGTTCTCCGGGGCGGATTCGCCGCGAGATCGCCGTTATCGGTGGAGGGAGAGGGCCCCCCTCCCGCCACTTTTCCGCGCCCTCCGCCGCTTACCGGAGCCGTCGGTAGCGGCGGAGGAGATCGGATGTTGCCGCCTGGAGAGTGAGGACTGTAGTGAGGGCAAGATGGCCCCCACCCGTCCTCATAGCTCTGCTGGGCGGAAGTGACGTCAAAACGTCAGTCCCGCCCAGCCTCTTAAAGAGACAATTTTTTGTTGTCATTTTTTTAAATGAAAAATTTTCCTTTTTTTATTTTTTTCTTGCATTGAAGCCTAAATATGAGATGTGAGGTCTTTTTGACCCCAGATCTCATATTTAAGAGGACCTGTCATGCTTTTTTCTATTACAAGGGATGTTTACATTCCTTGTAATAGGAATAAAAGTGATATTTTTTTTTATTTCAGTGTAAAAAATAATAAAATGAATAAAAATAAATAAGAAAACGAAAAAATTTTTTTTTTAAAGCACCCCGTCCCGACGAGCTCGCGCGCAGAAGCGAACGCATACGCGAGTAGCGCCGCCATATGAAAACGGTATTCAAACCACACAAGTGAGATATCGCCGCGATCGTTAGAGCGAGAGCAATAATTATAGCCCTAGAGCTACTCTGTAGCTCAAAAAATGCAACCTATAGAATTTTTTAAACGTCGCCTATCAAGATTTTTAAGGGTAAAAGTTTGACGCCATGCCACGAGCGGGCGCAATTTTAAAGCCTGACATGTTGGGTATCATTTTACTCGGCGTAACATTATCTTTCACAATATATAAAAAAATTGGGCCAAATTTATTGTTGTCTTATTTTTTAATTCAAAAAAGTGAATTTTTTCCAAAAAAAGTGCGCTTGTAAGACCGCTGCGAAAATACGGTGCGACAAAAAGTATTGCGATGACCGCCATTTTATTCTCTAGGGTGTTAGAAAAAAAATATATATAATTTTTGGGGGTTTTAAGTAATTTTCTAGCAAAAAAAACTGTTTTAGTCTTGTAAATCCCGAATCTGAAAAACAGGCTCGGGGCTTAAGTGGTTAAACATAACAAACATAACAGAATATGTAAAAAGGAAATCAAACACGCAAAAATGTGAAATGGTCGACAGAATGCAAAAGCTGGAGACTCGGCGCCGCGCCTGCGCAGAACAAGGGGGTTCTTATCCGCCGGGCAGAACTTATTTGGCAGAACATCGACGTGTGATGTCAGCAGAGTCAAAGGGGACACAAGCATTTCAGAGCATGCGCGAGTCCCGAATAGAGCATGTGCGCTCCTTTTCAAGTGTCTCATAGTCCGGGCTGTGAAGTCGCAAGGTGCCAGGAGAAAGGGTGGCTGTTTCCTTCAGTGGAGACATTTGCTGGTGGACCGGCGTGTGACGTCAGCAGGGTCAAAGAGGACACAACGCGTTTCAGAGCATGCGCGAGTCCCGAATAGAGCAATGCGCGCTCCTTTTTCAAGTTAGGCCCCGCAATCTTCCAGTCCAGCGGGATCTGGGTATAGCCACCAAATCTGTTGCTGGGCAAATAGGTTGCTGCGTGGAGACTAGCTCAAGCAGCGTTTTTAAAGTCTTGATTAAAAGATACGTTCACCTTTGAAAAAAAATAAATGCACATCTTTTTGCAGGTCGAAAAAATGTTAATTTATAATTTTTTTTACTTGGAGCCTGGAAAGCATTACACCCAAGACCAGATTGCGGGTGCCATGCAGGACTCTGTATTCGTCTGCTCCTTGTAAAGCGCTGCAGCTGCTGGAACATGTGAAATGTTCCACCCTTAATACGGGTGGAACATGTCACATGTTCCAAAAGGTGAACGTATACTTTAAAGTCAACAAAGAAGCTGGCTAAAGAAGAAATTAAAAATGAAAAAAAATAGAAATAAAAAGGCTAGCAAAAATATAGTTACACTTTTTCTTAGCAGAGCAGAGAGAAAAGCGTATAAACCCTCAGGACACTAGCAAAAATCATGGTTAGAGGCAGGGTTATATGGGGACTGGCCTTCAACATCCACAGGCTGGGGACAGCGATGTGACCTGCTAGATTGCTTTTACTACAGTAGAGAAACAGTCAGCTCGCCAGATTGGCCATAGTGTGACATGGCTGTGTAAATCTCAAGACGGATCCTATATATGTAATTTAATGGTATATAGCCTTTTGTCTACAGCCATCTTTAAATCATAGCATGTCTTTTACTGACAAGGGGCAAAGATCAGTTATGGTGTCTTATGTGATGTAACTAGTATGAACGAATGTCGTTTTGTTTTCAATTTACTATAGTTTTGTGTTGTTTAAAGATATGTTTTATAGATTTTTTGTCTGTAAAGTGACAATCTTACCAGTCTCTCAATCCTCATCATACCAGGGTGACTATAGGTATATTGAGACAAGTACAATTTTTTTTTATAATTGCAATATTCAAAAGCCAATAGCTTAAGAAGGGATAAGTCAGAGACCTGGATCCAGAGTATCAAGTGTATGGGTATCTTATGCTTTTTCCTGAGTTTGCAAGTACATTTGTACACTGCTAGAACATTATTGATCAGGTTTTTGCAAACATCCCTGGGAGTGGGGGAAATTTGTAGGTGTCCAATAATATAATGCCTAGCAGGCAGTTGGGAAGTCCCAGGGCTACAGAGATAAAGTCATTGACTTTTAGCCAGAAGTCTCGGACATATTGATAAGTTCAGAAATAATGGAACGCTGACTAGTCTTGACAGGTAACTTGGAATAATGCTGAGGACCACTTAAGTTATATATGGTCCTAGAGGTAGTAGTTAATTTGTTTAGCCAGCACCTTAGCTAATATTTTTACATCCACATTAATTAAGGAGATGGGATGATAGAAATAGCACATGGTAGGGTCTTTTGAGGTTTTAAAATTAGGACTATGAGTGCCTCTCTTGTGGAAAGGGGAGTAGAACCTCAACTTACATCGCTGCAGTAAAGGTCTAATAATTTCTTAAATTTGACATACTATTTGGCCAGGAAGCCATCCAAGCTTATAAGAGGGTTGGTCATTGGTAGATGGCAAGTTCTCTCAGCATCAGTAGTGATGGGATTGTGGATCTCTCCCTTCATTTAGGGTAGTAACGTAAGGAAAGGAACAGTTTCCAAATAATTAGACAATTATACAGACATTGAGTAGAACGAAGAATAAAAGGATGTGAAGGCATCCAGAATCCCATGGGAAGATGTCACCAAATGGCCAGATGGTGTCATTATATGAGGCATGAAGGTAGGAGCATGATTTGATATTGCAAGGTAAGCAAGTAGAAGACCTGCTTTATCATCACATTCAATTATTTTTTTGTTTATAATGTAACAATTTTTGTTTGTGAGAACTAGGAGACCGCGCAAAGGTTCTGCGTTTATTAAGCCAGTCAAGTTAAATTGTCTGGTGTAGAGGCAGTGGCGTAGAAAATTCCAGTAGGACGCATGGCAGGGAGTATATTGTTGTATTAATATAAAGGACATAAACATGCCCTGTAAAGTGGCTTTAAATGCTTACCACACCAAACTAGGTGAGGTTGTGTGGAAGTTAAGATGGTAATATTCAGAGATACTCTTAGAATTTTCAGGAAATAACTTCGACATTACAGAAATATTACAAATAGGATGCAGGATAGTTTGAAATAGCATATGCAACAATGTTGCAGAAACATATCAGAGTAAAAACATGACAGGCAACAAAAATAAACACAGCAATAACTTGTCCCTCCCTGCTCTTCCATCCTGATGATAGAGCACTTGAGAACACAAAACATCAAGAACATTGCCACTGCCGCGGGAGGTGGTTATGGCTGACACAGAGATCCTGGTTCCCCATATGTCTCCCCAGGCAGAATATGGGTTGTAGGGTAATGGGGACGCATTAAATCAAGAAACTCTTGTAATCAAAGACAAAATTTGACTGCCTAGAGGCAGTTGCTAGATAGAACAAATACATAGATTATACATTAGTAATGTCCAGACCATAGCTTAATGGACTACCCATGGTTTTCACATATTACCCATGTGTAAGGACACAATAGGGTAGTAAAAAGTCCAAAGCAGGGCAAGGCTATGTCTGACCTATAACACCGTCAGATCAGTCATAACAGAGTAGGAAAAAGTTAAACAAGTATTAAACATTAAAAAGAAAACTTAGTGATAAGATACTCATTTGGTCCCTCATGAGCAGTCATTGTGAGGAGGGGGTTCGAGAGACTCATCCAGTCAGATATTAACTTACTTTGCCGATGTAAAGAAAATTGCTTTATCCGCAGAGATCACCTAGGGCTTAGCAGGATATAACAAGGTGTACCATAGGCCTTTATCATGAAGGAGTCTTTTTTTTTTTTTTTAACTTCAATGATCTTATTATTATTATTAACGTTGCTCCTGGATGTCTGTCAGATTTTCATTGAAACAGAGTTCTCCCTGAAGATATGCAGCCCTGAGCGTGGCAACCTTGCCTTTGAAGTTTAGGATACTTGCAATTAGAGGTCGTGCAGAGTCTACCGGCTGAGGACAACAAGGTGCAGTATAATGGGCTTGTTTAGTGGTGAATGATGATGTCTTCCCCTGGGATATCTATAATCCATGAGGTCAGGAATTGTACAGAAGTCCCTTCAGATTTCTAGGGAAAGCCAAAAGAATCCTAGATTATTTTATCTTGACCTAGTAATCCAACTTGAGCCTGAGAGTCACCATCTCACGAGAGTAAGTCTTTGTAGTGGCAGAGTGTGGCGAAAGAGTATGCTTCAGGCTGCTAATGCGCTCTTCTGCAGCCCCGGTTCTCTCCCTCAGGTTCTGAACATATTGCTGTAGGAGAACTCAATGTGGATGGTCTAAATTTTGGATGTCAGTGAGGCTTCACAGTCCCCTGCTGTTGAAGATAACCCCCACAGCATGATGCTTCTACCACTATGCTTCACTGTTGGGATGGTATTGGGCAGATGATGAGCGGTGCCTGGTTTCTTCCAGACATTTTGAATTGAGGCCAAACAGTTCAATCTTGGTTTTATCAGACTAGAAAATCTTGTTCCTCACAGGTGCTTTTTTTGAAAATGCCAAGCGGGCTTTCATGTGTCATAAAGCCGAGATCGGTGAAAGGCTGCAGTGATTGGTCTTCTAGAACTTTGTCTCCACACGGGATCTCTGGAGCTCAGAGTGACTATCGGGTTCTTGGTCACATCTCTTACGAAGCCCTTCTACTCCAAGTTTGGCCAGGTGACCAGCTCTGGGAAGAGTCCTGGTTGTGCCAAACGTCTTCCATTTAAGAACTATGGAGGCCACTGTGCTCTTGGAAACCTTCAGTGCAGCAGCCATTTTTATTTGTAGCTTTCCCTAGATCTGTGCCTTGCAACAATCCTGTCTCTGAGTTCTGCAAACAGTTCCTTTGACCTCATGGCTTTTACTCTGATACAGTATGCATTGTCAGCTGTGAGGCCTTTCACAGAGAGGTGTATGCCTTTGCAAATCATGTCCAATCAATTTAATATACCACAGGTGGACTCCAATCAAGGTGTAGAAACATTTCAGCAACAATCAATAGAAATGGGAGGCACCGGAGCTAAAATTCAAGTGTTGTTGCAAAGGGTCTGAATACTTATGCCAATGTGATATTTCAGTCTTTCCGGTTTTACAAATTTGCAAACATGTCTAAAATTCTGTTTCCACTTTGTCATTATGAGTGTAGATTATTGAAAAAATATGAATTTAAACTGTAGTGTCAGGCTACATAAAAAAATTGAAGGGAGGCCCACAAATCTGTTCACCGAGGGGTTCTCATTAAACATGGTGCGGGTGTTAAGAGGGAGCGAAACGAACAACTCACCAGCTTACTCACCAGACTAACCTCTGTGGAATCGCGCCGCAAACATACACCCACACAGGCTTTAGAGACAGAACTTGGGATGCTGCGCACACAGGTAACAGACTTATTACACTACAAGGCCAAAGCGGCCTTACAATTCTGTCGGAAGGTGACTTATGAATCGGGCGACAAGTGTGTGAAGACATTAGCCAAAGCAGTCAAGGAGTTGAAGTCCGCGGCCTATATTCCCCAGATAACTGGCCCCAATGGTCAAAAAGCCACGATACCTACACAAATCTCGCAGGGTTTCGGCGACTTTTACTCCAACCTGTACAATCTACCGAGCACTCAGTCCACTCAGATGGACATAGAGAAATACATTACGACCTCCCAACTTCCATCACTCTCTACAGAGGTACGGGATGAACTAGATGAACCGATCACGTTAGAGGAGTTGCATACAGCGGTGGGCTCCACGAAACTGGGTAAAGCCCCGGGCCCAGATGGGTACACCATCCAGTATTATAAGACCTTCCTCCCGATACTAGGCCCGCAGATGGTGACATTTTTTAATGCACTAAGTTCGAATGGTACTTTTCCTAGAGACACCCTGAGAGCTCACATTTCCCTGATTCATAAAGAGGGGAAAGATCCAAGTTTATGCGGGAGTTACAGGCTCATTTCCCCCCTGAACACAGACCTGAAACTGTTCTCAAAGATCCTGGCCAATCTGCTGTCTCTGCATCTTCGCGGCCTGGTACACTTAGATCAGGTTGGTTTTATCCCCACTAGGGAGGCGAGGACAACACCACTAAGGTGCTCAACCTCATACATGTGGCAAACACTAATGGCATACCCTGTGTATTTGTGAACCCCGATGCCGAAAAGGCTTTCGATCGGGTGAATTGGAACTTCATGTTCTCTGTTTTCCGCCACATTGGTTTGGGAGATAAGATGTTGGGATGGATAGGCAAGATATACTCGAATCCTACAGCTCAGGTAAAAGCCAATGGAGTGCTCTTGACCCCTTTCTCTATCAGGAATGGGACGAGACAAGGATGCCCTCTATCCCCCCTCCTCTTTGCCCTATCCCTAGAACCATTCCTTTGCATGATAAAAATAAACCCAGACATAACGGGGCTCCGGGTGGGGGACTCCCAATGTAAAATATCGGCCTATGCAAACGACTTACTATTCTCTTTGACAAACCCCAGAATCTCCTTACCGAACCTCCTTAAAGAATTTGAGGCATATGGGGCAATCTCCCATTTGAAAATAAACTTCTCTAAGTCGGAGGCGATGGGCGTCGCGGTCCCACCCCCCATGTCCTGCTAGCCTTGCAAACCAATTTTCGTTTTAAGTGGACCAGCACGGCCCTAAAATATCTTGGTACGCACATCCCTCCCAAAACCTTGCGCACGTTTGACCTGAATTCCCCCCCCTGCTAACCAAGACACGTCTTTTATTAGAGAAGTGGCAGGCAGGTTTCCATTCGTGGTTTGGCAGATGTAACCTTATCAAAATTAGCATCTTAACCAAATTCCTGTACCTCCTCCAAGCCCTGCCCATACAGATACCACCATCCTTTTTAAGACAGGTACAGGCCCTTTTCACCCGATTTGTCTGGGCACACAGAAAACCCAGTCTCTGTCAATCGCAAATGACGCTACCTAAACAGAGCAGAGGTCTGGCCCTACCTGACATCCGACAGTACTATCTTGCCGCTCACTTGGGCCGTATACTTGATTGGAGGCGAAACGTGACATCCAAGCTCTGGGTCCAAATTGAACAATCCCAAACTCAATTACCCTTAAAGGGTATACTTTGGTGCTACAACGACCTACTCCCTAAGCTGAAATCACACCCGTTAATAGGCACTACTCTAAGACACAGCTACCTAGTAGACGCTCAATCATCCCTCACGGCCAGAAAATCACCGCTATTCCCAATACTCGGGCACCCAAATTTTGAGCCAGGCTTACATCCGGCAGAGTTTCTTACGTTACGGAGCTCCGGCTGTGACCATGCAGCTAAATTTGTCCTCAACGGTAGATGGCCTTCCATTCTAGAACTGACTGAGGCGGCGGGAACCTTTCAACTTCCCTTCTGGAAAGCAGAGCAATTGCATCACTTCCTCCACTCCCTTCATGGCCCCCAAGACTTTTCGCGCCAGTTGACGTCATTTGAGGACCTCTGTTTGGGTACGGGCCCAATAGCCCACATATTGTGCCAAACATACTCCTTACTGAATACTCCAAAGGAAAAGCCACAGCTGCCCTGCCTGACTAGATGGGAGACAGACTTGAACTGTACATTCTCCACGGTACAAAAACAGCGCATTATTGACTTTGCTCTCAAAACTTCTTTGTGTACAAAAACACAAGAGATTTTTAAATTGTTATCCCGATGGTACCTGCCACCCTCTAGACTGTACCACGAATGCTTCCCCTCTACCTCGGACCGTTGCTGGCACTGCGGAGTGGAGGAGGGGTCGCTACTACATTTTTTCTGGTCTTGCTCCAGATTGCGGTCTTTCTGGGGGGAGGTCTGCCACATCAAGCAGGAGTTCAGAGTATAATATCCCGGATGATGCTGCATTCTTCCTCTTACACCACTCTAAGATTCCTACCAAAGCATACAAAAAGTCCCTAATACGGCACTTACTTAATGCCGCAAAAGCATGCATACCCCTTTATTGGAAGCAACAGTGCCCCCCGACCATTGTAGATTGGCTGCGGAAGGTGGAGGAGGTGAGGAGAATGGAGCATCTAATCCTCACTGCACAGCACAGACGGGAAACTTACATGAAGACCTGGATGAAATGGAATATCTTTACCTTCTCTACTGAAGGGCAATGCCTTTTAGGGTCATAGATCATACCCATGTTCGATTTGTGATCACTTCCTTCAACTTCCGCCATGTCTTTCCCTTTCTTTCTTCTGTTTCCCCCCCTTTTTTTTGTGATGTCCCAACCCTCTATCCCTGTTAGCCTCACACCCCAATTGCAATGTAATTTTATTTTTTAAGAAAAGGTGAAAAAGCAAGGGGAGAGTGACCTCTATCTCCTGACATTTCCATGTAAGATGTTTGTGGACCCGAACCTCTTATGAGGTGAATGCTCGATTTATCGTGCCAAACTACCATGCGAGCTGAACTATTTATTTGTTGCCATCTTAAGCACTGTACATTGGCTGTATACCTTTGACGATGTTCACACTCTTTTTTGTACTGTGGGTGCCTAGCCCCTTTTTTTTTTTCAGGTTAAATAAAATTCATATTTGAAAAAAAATAAAAATTGAAGGGAGTCTGAACACTTTAGGAACGCACTGTATACAAGCCATGTTTTCATATGTGGGAAGGTGTTCCACTTTTTGTATGCTATTAAAAAATTTGCATATATGGAGGCGAGCAGTTCAGAGTATTTCCTATAGTAGAGACCTGAAAAATCATCAGGGCCTGGTGATTTTGTTGCAATGAGATGCTTAATGGCCGCCCCAATCTTCGCTATCATAAATGCTTTTTTCCATTAGATCCACGAAGGCGGCATAAGGGAAAATCATGAAAATACTGGCCTGTTAATGTGTTTGGAAATTGTTTAGGTGCTTTGTATAACCTAGAGTAAAAGTTGAACAATTCCCGCATGATAAGTTGTGAATCTTGAGTAGTCAAACCATTACCAAGGCTTCATTTGGGGAGAGCCGGATTACAGCATCTCAGATTCAATTTCCTTGCTAAAACTGTGCTGTGTTTGTTTTCCTGAGTGTAGTACCTATGTCTAGATCAGGGATATGCAATTAGTGGACCTCCAGCTGTTGCAAAACTACAAGTCCCATCATGCCTTTGCCTCTGGGTGTCATGCTTGTCGCTGTCAGAGTCTTGCTATGCTTTATGGGACTTGTAGTTCTGCAACAGCTGGAGGTCCACTAATTGCATATGCCTGGTCTAGACCATCAGATGTATTTATCCGCCTTTGTTGTAAGGCCATTTCGATCTGTTGTCTTAGGTCTTTGTGTCCCTTTTCTATTCTTTCATTATGTTCGATAAATCTCTTTTCTGCTGTTTTATTGCCGAGGGCAATTAGATAAGTTTGCCTTTAATTGTGGCCTTATGAGCCACCCAGTTGGTGGTAGGGGACGTTTCCTCGTTATCTTGAATAAAATGTAATTTTTATGTTTCCACTTCTTTGACGATAATAGGGTCATTAAGCATGGAAGCATTAGTGGGCCACGTGGATGACTGTGGTTTAGACGAGAGAGACTTGAGAGGGAGAGCTGTACTGAAGAATGGTCTGACCATGGGACTAAAAAAATGGAGGCTGAAGCAATGAATGGGAGTAGAAGAGACAGCATGAGGAGGTGATCCATAAGTGAGTATATGCCGAGCATGTCATTTTATTTTTGTTGGCTACTTGTTTTAAATACTATAGTTCATAGATTTATGTACTATACCCCATAGATTTTATGTGATTAACTTATCTTTTACATGCTTATTATTTTTTTTATTACATTTTAGGATTATTCTTCTATTTGTTATTGAATTTTATGTAAAATGTTTCTGATTTTCTATTTTACACAAATATTTATTTACCTTGTATTACATTAATTTGAATTATCACCATTACATTGATATGGATATCGAATATACTGTATATCATTACATTTTACATTGGATTCTTACGCAAAATGTTTAAATAGTGTTTCATCTTTTTTTTCTGTTGCTTTGAATGTTGGCCTAAAAGAAGTAGAACACCAGAA
Source organism: Rana temporaria (assembly GCF_905171775.1). NCBI lineage: Eukaryota > Metazoa > Chordata > Amphibia > Anura > Ranidae > Rana > Rana temporaria. Next base: position 440,513,240 of record NC_053490.1, read on the forward strand.
CAAAGTCCACATATACAACTCTTTTATGTGGATCTATGTCTTTGAAGGAAGACATGCTCCACTGTATAATATCAGAACCAATTCCCACTTTTACTGGACCAACACTATCACATATGCATCATCACTTGCCATATCTTAATTTGCTTTCAACAGAGTGCAATCAATTTTCTGTAGTGACACCATCAAACAGTTAATGGAACCTCATGAATTCATAATGTTTACCATTTTGGCACATAAAAAACAAATGCATATAAAATACATAATATAAATATAACCTCAATTGTAAATGTTTGCTGTGTTGACCATTGAAAAGAATGACAAAACCACCAATGACTGTGTTTGTATAAAAGATATTTACTTCAATTATCACACCTAGGGTGCTAGTGAATAATAATAATAATAATAATAATACATTGTGTGAGATTCATACAGTGATATTGCTTCTCCATATCATATAGGGACCGTTGTACAGTGCTGAGAACAAACATTATTATGGCTACCCAAACAAAGACAGAACAATGCCTGCTGACGGGACCTCTTTTCCCACTGTTGCCAGCCATAAAAAACTTGTACTATATGTCTTAACAAATACCGATAAAGAAAAAGCTACAAAAGAGGAGTCACAGCAACACAACATGGGCTTCTCAAAGCTACGTGTACAAAAATTACACCTTTTTTGGTCAGTTGGGTCTCTTGTGAGGATTTTTTGTTTTTTTTTCATCTTTAAATCTGTGATTGTGAATAACAAACAAGCTCTAAAACATCTAAGACTTAATGAGATACGGAAAAAAAGAAAAAAAAAACACATAAAAAAAAAAAAAAAAAAAAAAGAATACTGCTAAAATGTCAGACACCACAATACACTGGGGGAACTGAGCTTATTCAAATGTTCTCAGGAAACAAGGCTAAACAAGGATAAAACAATAAGTACATCATTTCTGAGTTCATCTTGTGCTGTGTTAGTAGTCAGGGCATTTATCAGCTGCACCCATCTTCATGGCAAGTAGTTATTGCACAAATATAAAGAGTTAGTTTCATACTAAAAAAGGGACATGAAAAACATGATATTTTTTATTTTTATTTTTTTTATAGGTGACCGTTGTCTTTGGATGTAAGCCTCGGTCTGTTGCAATAATTATGCATTGGCAGAAGACCTGACACAGAAAATCCAAAGGGAAAACGTTAGATTTAAATGAGTGATTTTTAAATAAAAACAAAAAGTAATATTGTCCTGGGGCTGTAATGTATTTGTTAAAATATGAATGTCTGTAGTGGCAAATTTACAGTTTAAGCTCTTGTTAACTAATGTGGAGCTTACGCTGTACATTAATAGTTTTTAGGATTCGTTAGACTGAAGATTAGTTAACAAAATTACTGCATGCAGTGAAGCCGCTATAGAACTTATTTTAATTATATATTCTGACCATTCTCCTTTTGCTTTAAAGTCTAATCTGTTGACCTGGAAACAGTGGAGGCAGCCATTTTGTAGGCTAAGCCAAATTGATGACACCAAAAATTATGCAAAGTGCTTGCTAAAAAATACAAGACTGGTTGGCATGCCTTATACCAACCAACAAGCTTCTCACTTAAGTTTCTAGGGTAGGTTAGAAAGCAAAAGTGAGAAGCAAACTGGTTGCAGTGTCAGCACATACAGCTTTCTCTCAAAAGTGAAAAAATGAAAAGAAACTCTGCATTCTATACGCAAGGGGTCCCACTGGTTTCAATAAAAGGATAGCTGCCATTTCATAAATAATGGTCAGCAAACAAAATGGCTGCTTTCACTTTTGGTGTAGGTGACATATCACTCTTTCAAAAGCTTAGTCTGCAGAGATGACTAGAACTGTCTCAGTAGATATTTTCTGTAACAATGTGAATGAAAAATCATTTTACCAGACAAAAACAAGAATTTTGAAAAATAGAATACAATATTTAGTATTTTGTGAAATCTCTTGAACATTTTGAAAGCCCAGAAAACAAAGTGCTATTTACCAATTGATACTCCAATGCATATATGAATTGATAATTTTTGTGTACTTAACAATTAGAATGATACACATATCGTATACTCCAGCTTCCTGCATTACACACAGCCCTGAATCTATTCATAAAGAAATAGTACAAGGTTATAAAAAAAAAACATGTTATCTGCAATACATGTTGAATAAATATATGTTTACAGGCTCTAAGAGGCACTAGGCAGTATGTAAAAAAAAGAAATGTGGAAATTACTTTTGTGCAACTGTTTAAAAGGTTTGTGTATAAGGTACTATTAATATATATATATATATATATATATATATATATATATATATATATATATATATATATATATATATATATTTTTATTGCATCAAGTAGTATTTGCAGTAGCTTCATGACTACAAGGAAAACAACATCTTCAAAACATTTTATTATTAAGCCAAATGTATACCTGCCAACATTCCAAATCATACGACTATTTGCATAGTCCCCAACCTGACTAGGCATAATCCATGAATGAATATACTTTCAGCGGGCTGTGAAATAGTGTGGTTTTATGTTTGTGATCATGTACTAGTCTGTTTTTAAATTTCCTCCCTATAAGGACATTGGGGAAAATTATTTTAATTACCAGATTTAACACTAAAGCCATCATTTTCCCTTTCATTCTAAAACTTCTTAATAAAACACGTTTTGTGATAATGCCTTTGGTGGCCATAATTTTTTTTGCTATACTTCTATTTATGGTCACAGAAGCGTAACTTACTTCTAAAAAGAAAGTCAAATCGATAGTGTGCTATTGTCCAGACCCCCCCCCCCCCCCAGAACTGCCAGATACCCTATAACACCCATCCCCTTTCCTGCAGAGGGGGGTGGGTGAAATCCCAACAGAAATTCCATTGGAAGCAGAGACAGATTTGTCCAATCAGCAGTTACATGATCTGTCAGCTCTCAGTAATAGAGCCGATGTGGGACAGTTGCAGCGGCAAGAGGAAGCTGCAGCAGAAAGGTGACCATGCACGTTTGCTTATTATTTTATGACCCTAAACTTCTCCTTCAAGAATATAGAAAAGGTTTAGAAGTCACAGGAAAAATTATTTCACTCCAGAATAACTGGGTGAAATTGGGCTTTAAAAATCAGTGTGTTCTGGAATTGAAGTCTGTAGCATTAAAAGGACATACCATCCTCCCTACCATTCAGACATGTGGAAACAGAGTCTCCTTCTGCCCTCCCTGCTCCTAAGGTCTCTAAAAAACAAACTTAGCATTGGATTGTTACAACATTGTTGTAAACAATGTGGCGCATAAATGAACACTCAAAATACTGAAAATAAAGAGACAAACCTGCACTTAAGAATCATATGCCAGAGGTCTTTAAAAACGAAAAAAGCTTAGGTAAACGTATAAATCCGCTTTGAAACACTTGATGGACACAGTGATTTCATCTATGGTTTAGATTTTCAGACATGGAAGACTCGTGAATTCTCTCCATGTACAGTACCTTGAAAAAGTATGTCTACCCCTTGAAATTTTCCACATTTTGTCATATTACAACCAAAAACGTAAATGTAATTTATTGGGATTTTATGTGATAGACCAACACAGAGTGGCACATAATTGTGAAGTGGAAGGAAAATGATACATTTTTCTCAATATTTTTTACAAATAAATATCTGAAAAGTGTGACGTGCATTTGTATTTAGCCCCCTTTACTCTGATACCCCTAACTAAAATCTATTGGAAGCAATTGCCTTTAGAAGTCACCTAATTAGTAAATAGAGCTCGCCTGTGAGTAATTTAATCTTAGTATAAATACAGCTGTTCTGCAAAGACCTCAGAGGCTTGTTAGTGAACAAACAGCATCACTAAGGCCAAGAAACACACCAGACAGGACAGGGATAAAGTTGTGGAGAAGTTTAAAGCAGGGTTAAGTTATAAAAAAATATCCCAAGCTTTGAACATCTCACGGAGCAATGTTCAATCCATCATCTGAAAATGGAAAGAGTATGGCACAACTGCAAACCTACCAAGACATGGCCGTCCACCTAACCCGACAGGCTGGGCAAGGAGAGCATTTATCAGAGAAGCAGCCAAGAGGCCCATGGTAACTCTGGAGGAGCTGAAGAGATCAACAGCTCAGGTGGGAGAATATGTCAACAGGATAACTATTAGTCATACACTCCACAAATCTAACCTTTATGGAAGAGTGGCAAAAAGTAAGCCATTGTTGAAAGAAAGTCATCCCATTTACAGTTTGCGAGAAGTCATGTGGGGGACACAGCAAGCACATGGAAGAGAGTGTTTTGGTCAGATGAGACCAAAATTGAACTTTCTGGCCTAAAAGCAAAACGCTATGTGTGGCAGAAAACCACCACTTCACATCACTTCGAACACACCATCCCCACCGTTAAACATGGTGGTGACATCATTATGTTGTGAGGATGCTTTACTTCAACAAGGACAGGTCAAGCTAGTCAGAGTTGATGGGAAGATTGATGGAGACAAATACAGAGTAATCTTAGAAGAAAACCTATTAGAATCTGCAAAAGACTTGAGACTGAGGCAAAGGTTCACCTTCCAGCAGAACAATGACCCTAAACATATAGCCAGAGCTACAATGGAATGGTTTAGATCAAAGCATACTCATGTGTTATAATGGCCCAGTCAAAATCCAGACCCAAAATCCAATTGAGAATAATCTGTGGCAAGACTCGAAAAATGCTGTTCACAGATTCTCTCCATCCAATCTGACAGAGCTTGAGCTATTTTGCAAAGAATGGGCAAACATCTCCCTATATAGACGTGCAAAACTGGTAGAGACATACCCAAAAATACTTGCAGCTGTAATTGCAGCAAAAGGTAGTTGGGGGCTGAATATAAATGCATGCCACACTTTTCATATATTTGTAAAAAAAAAATGAACCATTTATAATTTTCCTTCCACTTCACGTTGTTCCATCACATAAAATCCCAATAAAATACATTTACATTTTTGATTGCAACATGAGAAAATGTGTAAAATTTCAAGGGGTATGAATACTTTTTCAAGGCACTGAACATCTTAAGGCAAAATGGAAGTAGCCTCTAGCGTTTCTGAAACTGGCCAGCATTTTATATTTGGGGATCAAAAGCTACAAGTAGAGCTTTACTGTTACTGCGCCAGTTCTAGTATGTCAACTAGAGGTCAGTAAAGTCACGGAAAGGCCACAGGAGGCCTACAAGAGGGATTCAGCTTTGTGAAAGATTTAATTTAATCCAAGCAATAGATCTTCACTGCAGGTATTGAGAATTGCTGTAGGTTACAGTTTCTTGTACACCCAGTCTCTTATAATGGACTCCTCTCGGAAACATGAATAAATGTCTTCCAGACATTATATCAGTTTGTTCCCAAAAAAACAGAAGTTTGCTATGCACAGAAAAACTCCTTTATAAGACTATGGGGGAGGGAGGGGAAGGCACATGTAACATGTGAGGAACACAGCAACGATTAGACAGGGTTTTAAATGCACCAGGTCACTTTTGTTCTGCAATAATGTGGGCTGCTGTGCCCTACCCTATACTGGATTGGTGATTGATCTGACCAAAAAAGCTGGATATGAGTCAATAATTTATGATTGATGAAATGAGGAATGATAAGTCATTCAAAATATCGCAACTATTGAGGGTGGATGGATACGTTTCTCTTGACCCATCATCTTTGTAAGAGTAATTCGATTGTATGAATTGTATGCATTGATAATTTATTAAGACTAAGCCCTAAATACTAATAAAAACACAAAAATATGTGTTGAGCATAAGGAGTGCAATACCAGCCTTGCTCAGCTCAGAATGCCAGGACCTCTCTTCAGGTCTTGAAAGTCTTGCAGACTTAGGCCCCTTTCACACTGCCGGACCGTACAGGTCCGCCTGTCAGTTTTTTCGCCGGACCTGAACAGCCGCTCCATTCTTCTCTATAAAGCATCAGATGTCAGCGGTGACATGTCCGCTTACATACGACCCGATCCGATCAAATCAGACGGGTAGCGATACGTAGTAGTTTAAAGCATTTTTTAACAAGACTATACTCCCACAAAAGCTTATGGCTCATAAACGCCAAATAGCCATGTGTTTCAGCTTCTTTCAGAGTTAGAGCGTTTTTACAGCTGAAAAACTCCTCTCCAAACCCAAACACCTGAAGTCAAAAACAGCAGCTGTAAAAACATCCAGTGTGCATGAGGGCCTTATGATGCAGTACACGGCAACATCATTCTCTTTCTATAGAAAAAAAAGGGGTAACAGGTGAATGATAACATAGATTTGCCAGTATGCTGGAAATCGTTAAAAGCAAGTGCTTATTATTGCATGGGAGGTAACCCTGATTGACAGAACTGATGTTGAAATTTAAAAATATTGACCAGTGTATGACTTATGTAGGAATCGTGCAACAGTGCACTCTTCATACATGCTTTTAAGTATAAATAGTGATTGAGCTAAGACCTCACTGTTATTGCTGGCAGTGTGAAGAGCAGTAGTGGCTACTTACACCGGATATATTTTGCCCCAAAGCTTATGACATTTAACAAAATACATTTTAAATCATTTGTGCACGTGCAGCAAGAACACACAAGAATAATTTTTTATTTATTTTGTAAAGAAAATTAATTTTATGGATAGAAGAATTTTCCCTTTAACCAAGGTTCTACTGGGCAGTCAACACATGGGAAGATGATGGCTAAAATGCAATGAATGGTGTGACATCTATTGGTGCTTGTTACGGTGACTAGGCTACCAGTTCCAGTCACAGCAATTTTTATTTCTACCGTTAGACGGAATGAGTCTTAAAAGGAAAGTGTAAGCATTACTGAAAATTCCAGTAACCGACACCAAAAGCATGATTTGACATAGGCGCTTATTGTACAACATTACCCACAGCTTTTGTTAGTGATCTATTTTTCACAGAGCTATAAAACCACATCCAGTATAGGCTAACAGTGGGAAAACCCCATGGGTAACATTCCTCTAAAATGGAGATGCGGTAATGAAATGCTAATGATCTCCAGAGTCTGGTGCCAAAATTTGAAATGAGATCTCACCATATCTCATGCAGAAAGACTGCAGGAAAAGATTGCCATGTTATTTCATTAATTTTATATTTTCTTTTTATTTACCAAACTGGGTAACATTTCATGCTGTTCCATAATAACTCGTTCATAGAATTAACCAGAAGATAAGATCAGGAAAAACTAATGTGAATAAAAAATATTTGCCTTAAAGCGGAGGTCCATCCAATTTTTTTTTAAAAACCAGCAGCTACAAATACTGCAGCTGCTAACTTTTAATAAATGGACACTTACCTGTCCAGCGCACCCGCAATGTCGGCTGCCGAGGCAGAGCGATCGCTCGTCTCTCGGCTGCCCCCGCCGCCATCCTCGGTGAGGGAATCAGGAAGTGAAGTGTTGCAGCTTCACTGCCCGGTTCCCTACTGCACATGCGCGAGCCGCACGCCGCGCCCTCACTGGGACCAGTGCGTTTCCCAGAAGACAGCGGGGGGTGACGCGAAGGGGTGTCTTTTCCTGGAAGTGGGTGCAAATACCTGTATTATACAGGTATCTGCACCCCCTCCCCCTGAAAGGTGCCAAATGTGACACCGGAGGGGGGGGGGGGGGATTCCGAAAAGCGGAGGTTCACTTTTTGTGTGGACCTCCGCTTTAATTCAATAAAAAATATAACGTGCAATAACAAAGGTGAGATGCAAAAATATTGGGAACGCTGTGCCTTATGGTCCTAGGAGAAAGTAGCATCTCTGCTCCCCTATAGTTATGTCCTAGCCAACAGCCTTTGCGGTCCATCTACAGGTGAGACGTTTGGGGAAAGGATAAATAGAACAGATGTGTTTGGTTCTACAAATAATAAAACTGCATAGATTACAATTGTTTCAGACCACGCTATACACCTAACATAGTACAATTACTGATCTATTGAATAGAGGTGACACTTGTAAATACAGTGAAAATTAAAACCCAACTAAGGCAAATGGTGAATGAACATTGTCCATACACTGAAGCATAGTGGAAATTAAACAAAAATTTCTCAGGTTTAACACCTCAATAAGCAAAGTCTGAAACAGATTCATTAAAGCACCTAAATATACAAGCAAAAAATGCAGCTGTATAGTGATGTTTATATGCAGAAACTATAGGGGGAAAACAACTAAACCTGAATGTTAAAAAAAAAATATATAATAATTTTGTTTTCAATTAAGTCTAGAGTGGCCATGCTGCGTGTTAAATACAATTGCCTTTGCAGTCCAGTGTGGTCCAGCTTTAAGGACCTACTCTGTTTGCTACTACCAGCTGTTGTGGTAGTGGTGAACTCACTACTGAAACCAAGGAGGATGGCATGTAGCTCCTCTAGACAAACATAGCACAAGGTTGATAGAAACCCAGTGCACTATTTCAAATACAGAATACCAGATTAATTTAGAATATTCATATCTGGTTTGTGATTTACATGGCGACTAGAGACTTAAAGTAAATTAGGCATCTCAATTAAAATAAATGTCAGTTCAAAAAGATTTGTCCATTTGTACGTGACATTTTAATATGAATCAACATTTTTGAATTTGGGAAAACTTTCTCTCTGAACAGAGAAAAAAGGAACAAACATAACAGAACTGACCTGCATTAAACTGAATACTTTGTATTACCCCCATCTAATTCTGATCCACATCAAACTAAGCTTAAATGTGCTAGATAAATAAGGATGTTTGAGTTGGTCAATTTATTTTTATTGCATAAAATAATTATACTCTCTACCATCTGATATGAAAATGAGCACTATGCATTATTTATATAAATATTTATATATTGCAGCCACCAGTCCTTAAAATGTGCTAGCTGCATATTTTCCTTTTTTTTTTTGTCTGGTGATACTGTCAGTAACACACATCCACTCCCAGGATGATAATGCTTAATTGCCATTCTTTATCAAGTCAACCGAAACAAGATAGGACTCTGGAACACCACCCCCTCTACTGTCCATTACATAGCTGGGTGGCATTCTGAAGTTGTCAAAGAACAATGTAACTGATAACAGTCGGCACAGGATTTTGTTTCAACTCACAAGATTCCTAGCAAGAGCAACAGGTATTTTTCAGAACTAACTAGACAAGTTTTCATACTCTTTAAATAGCAGTGCCATCAATCTTTGTACTAACTTCCTGTTATCTGCTGCACAACAGCCTTCATACTGAGAGAAAGAGAAGCAGTACTGTAAGCCAACCAGGCTTTACACCATTGCACAGTGCTATGAATCTAACAAATCTTGCTAATTTAGGAGAGCATTGGAGTTACCAAATCAGTCTAGACCAGGTTGTATTGCTTTGACAACAGTGAATAAAATAAAAACTCAGGGATTTGGCTAAAGTGTCTGAGCAAGTGTGTCTGGATTAGAAAACTGGTAGCAAGACAGTTCACACACATATGTCTTTCGAATATGTATTTAGGGCTTTCCCTCTAACTACACTTAAAAGTGCCCTGTTAAAGAGGAGGTTCACCCGAAAACTTAATTTTTAACATTAGATTGAGGCTCGTTTTGTCAAGGGGAATCGGGTAGTTTTTTTTAAATCGAAGCAGTACTTACCGTTTTAGAGAGCGATCTTCTCCGCCGCTTCCGGGTATGGGCTGCGGGACTGGGCGTTCCTATTTGATTGACAGGCTTCCAACAGGCTTCCGACGATCGCATACATCGCGTCACGATTTTTCGAAAGTAGCCGGTCGGTGCACAGGCGCCGTATAGAGCCGCACCAACGTTCGGCTTCTTTCGGCTACTCGTGACGCGATGTATGCGACTGTCGGAAGCCTGTCAATCAAATAGGAACACCCAGTCCCGAAGACCATACCCGGAAGCGGCGGAGAAGATCGCTCTCTAAAACGGTAAGTACTGCTTCGATTTTAAAAAAACTACCCGATTCCCCTTGACAAAATGAGCCTCAATCTAATCTTAAACATTTTTTTTCGGGTGAACTCCCGCTTTAATAAGCAACTTTCAACAGTTTTGAGCATAGCATGCAAAGTAGGGATATAACCAAAGTGGTAATGTCATGATTATGATAAACAGGGGTGGGCTCATGTGTGTTAAAAACTTTGGAAATGTTGGCAGGTATAGTTTAATAGAATTCAGGATCTAAAAGGATATGTTGTCCAGTAAACGTTCAATAAGACAGTACAATTTCTCTGTCTGTGATGCATGTATCCTTAGTTTACTAATGCCTATTAACCTTTGAACAGAAGCTTGGTGTTTAAGAGATAAGTAATAGCACTGGGCCTGAAATACATTAAATCAGAATTAAAGCTACTCCTAGAATTACTTGCTAAAATGTAGCATTATTTTATTTTCAATATGTTTATGGCAGAAGTAGAGAAACAGGTTAGTTCAGACTTTTATAGGCCAACGTCATGGGTCTTCTTGTAAAGGGCATTAAAGAGGACCTTTACTCAAATTGTTCACATTTAAAGCCTTGACAAGAAAATTATAATAAAGAATAAGCACAAGCGACGTTACTTATTTTCAGTGAGATGTGTTCTCATCTAGCAGAAATCTTTCTCCTCTGATGTCCACACTCCCCTACTACTGTAATCTTCCAGCGAGACGGGGGAATTATTAGAATATCGGGCGCTTACTGAGAGTGCCTGATTATGCCTGTCCTTTCCACCTACCCTCTTTATTCAAAGAAACCATACTTCAGCTTCTATGAATGAAACAATCTACCAATGGTGGGGGCAGACCTTTTAATCATCCACTCACCTATCCTCTCATTCATAGAAGCTGTTCTACGGTCTCTATGAATGGATGAGCTGGGCAGAAAGAGTGAGCATATTCGGGGCACTCTTGACAAGTGCCTGTGACAGCTCTCCCACCACACCAGAAAATTATCGGACCACTTGGCCTTCAGGAGAAAGATTAAAACCCATCTCTTCTGAGGTCAAGGGGTTTTACTCACAGAATGGATACAGCGCCCAGAGGCGATTCAGTTTTCATGTGTTGCGCTATAATTTTTTCACTCACTCACTCATTATAGCAGTAGGGGTGGGGGGCATCAGAGGAGGAAGATTTTGCTAAACTAGGAAACAGCAGCACAATGGACACATCTTACTGAAGGTAAATAATGTCTCTTGTGCTTGTACTGTCTTTATTTGTTTATGTATTTTTTAAGGAAAAATTAGGCTTTAAATAAAGGCAAAAAAACTATGACTGCATTGAAAGTCTACTCCAGGTTGGGACATACTTAGAATAGTTTCTAGTGAGAGAAGTCTGAAGAAACCATTTAACATTGCCAGGCCACCACAACTGGATCTTTTCAATTTTAAAGTTCAGGATGACATTTTTCATTAAAAAGCAACAATAATGTACTGTTTTGGCTTTTTATAATTTGTAAGATTCTGTTTAATTGGGCACATTCAAAAATATTGACAAAAAAATATTAGACAACTAATAATGTGCTGATATTAACTGATGATGTCATAAAAATATGTTTTTTCCCTCTAACTTGCCTGTTTTATTGCCTCTTAGAGCCACTTTCGTTTATTTGCATTTTTTGTTTTCTGTATTGTTTATTTACCATCAAGAAATTTGTTTCTGTTAAAACCTGAAGTGCTACTGCAACTTACCAAAGCATGTAAAGAGCATTTTTTGTGGTTCTACACATTAAACTTTGTCTACTAAATAATACAAGCTCAATGAGGTTTAGCATAGGAGAGTGTAGCTAGAAACACAACACTCCTATCCCCTATATGAAAAAGGGACCCGAAATAAAAAATAAAATCAACAAAAACGTAATATTATTAAAACATAAGTAACAAATGCACCAAATAACGTCATCAAAAGATGCTGACCTAAGACACAATGCTCCAATGATACACGATAAGATTAAAGAAAAAAAAATCTTTAAAATCAATAATATACAGTATGACAACTACATCTTGTAAATTATACCCAATACTGCCGGCAGTCTATCCCTCTAAAGAATATTTGCCCCCGTTTCATCCCTTCCTAACAATCAGATAATAAAATACAGCACCTATAAATAAGCAAAAAAAATATATATATACTGAAATCATCTATTGTTAGTTTTTAAGATATGGCGATAAACGAGCCTAGTTCAGCAAATCTTGTAGAAGCCATAGCAGATCAACCAGCTTATTGAAAAAAGGTGGCAGTAATGCACTCTATGTGTGCACAAATACATAAGAAAATACACAGACTTATAAAATTGCATACACGGGTAATCTCACACGTCTCTGTTCTCTCTCACACACATATTGACAGCTAGAAGGAACAGGATACAAATTGGAATGGGTGTCGTACTTAAAACAAGAGACTATGCTTGTATAAAAAGATTGCTTAGAGCCACAAATGCAGTGTTTGTTAAACGGTTGTTTTGGTTTTAGGTTCTATTTACATAGTACTATGTAAGAGAGGTTTGTTGTGTTTCTGTTTTTTTACAAAAAGTTTTTGATTAGTCTGCATTTAAAATGTCTTTTATACTCATTCTGCTGGCAGCATATTTGGTAATAATATAACTTATTAAAGTCGGATGTTGTCCGTTGAAGTAATGCAACAGATAGAAATGATTCTACGAAGGGAATACTGTAAGGGTTTACTTATAGCCCACTAATCAACCAGTACAGGTCTGCCATTCCAACTTGTACCCTTCTGCCCTCCCAAAATATGAGGTCTGATCAGCGTGCTCTGTGGTTAGAGGTTAAAAAGCAGATTATAAAATACCTAAATTCAGATTTTTTTTGTCCTGATTTGGCCTAAAATGGAGTGTAATAAACAAACTCTGATCTGGAAAAGACCAGAGTCGGTTAAAGCTATGAAACAATGTGCACTGGATATCTATTTTCACTAACAAGAAAAACACTACGTCAGCTACCACAAATTAAGATATTTTCCTGATGTGAATTTTTGTTAGAAAATAAGTGGAGTCGTGTGTTTAATTTCATCTCAGAGTTCCAAGCAGGCATTTTTTTCTTCTTGAAAATAGGATTCCAAACTAGTGTGTTTAGAGTCAGTTGACTGTGCAATCTCTTAGTGGCAACTGAAACAGCTACTAAAAATGAAAACTAAAAGAATAAAAAGGACAACATTTTTTCCTGAAAAAATCTCCTCCTTTTCCTGGTATAAGAAGATCATAGTGTATTATCGCTCTATGGCCATTACATGGCAGATAAAAAGCCCCATTAACTTTGTGGGTTCAATCTCTTTTTTCCTCTATTTCTTTTTTTTTTTTAAGTTTTTTTTGTACTTTTTTTAAGCCCACGTTAAAAAAGTGGGCACAAGGCAAAGCTGTAAGTTATTCCAGAAAGTGTGAAAATCACTTGGGCAATAGTAAAAACACTTCAGGGTACAAAAAAGCTTGACTACATATTTCAGTTTTCGTCCTCGAAAACACAACATAAAAGTGGGCTTAATGCTCCTTTTTGTATTCTATATGCACCTTGGCCTATGGCGTTTTTGCCCTGTGGCCTGCAGGGCGATAAGTGCGCAATACGATATAACCAGTGAAAAGTCCAATTTAATTGCCCTAGTTTGCTGCAACCAGGGTTAACTTAATCTCAAAACTCCCATTCGATGGGCTCTTCCCGGCTAGCGGCCTTCTCTAAACGATGAATTATGCTGTTCAAGTTTGCGGCTTTCTTTTTCCTCAAGGTGTTGTCCCGTGTGTTTTTGGAACTTGATGTCTCAGAAAAGCTGAACAAGCTCTGGATAGAGTTTCCTTTCTGTGAGCTTGTACTTGGCACGCTGGATAGTTTCTCAGAATCCTCTTTAGGTTTTTGGAAACCTTCCTTTGTGGGAAGCAAGCTTGAGGCAGCTGAGGTAGAGGCATGCTTTTCAGTAGCAGATTTCGGTGTTGTGTCTAAAGTTTCCCCAGAACACCTAGTTCCAGAAAGGGAAGTCCGACTTTGCAGCTTTCTCCGGCCTTCCTCCTCCCTATCAACCAAGCTATCTCCGTCTGACCGGGTGAATTCTGGTTTCTCAGTAGATCTAGCATCTTCACCCTCTTCAAAAGCTGAATCAGTCTGTCCTCCCTGAGACTTTGAGTTGTCACTGTTGAATTCATCTCCTTCTAATAGACCATGCTTCCCATCACTTGTGCTTTCCATGTCTACTCCATCACAGCTATCTCCCTCTGAACTGTGGGCTGCTCTACTGCTTGTAGCTGATGGAGAATCACTGGAACCAATTTGTCCGTGGTTTCCTGCTTGAATTTCTTCAATGAACAGTTCTCTGCGAATACGAGACCTGCAGAAGAAAAACAAAATAGTAAATTTTATAAATTATGAAGAATATTTAGGTTTACTTCTAAGGCGTCACACACAAGCCATTTTTTTTTTAACTCTTCTAGAAGTCAGCAGCATTTTTGCAGGAAAAAATCCTGACGCTTGTACACATTTAGACACGTTTACATGTGTCAAGCGCTTGGGCGTTAATTCATTTAACTGGCCAGAATAAATGATTTATTTTGGCCATTGAAACACTAAAGCACTAAACGTGCCTAGTGTTTAGACCCATTTAGACACTTGCAAGCTTTAAGTGTTTTTCTGCCCAAACCCTGCTGCTCCTGGATGCACCGGCAGAGAGTTTTTTTACTGCCTGTAAACATGTCTAAAAGTCTATGCGTGCATGGAAACACAGGCTAACATGCAGAGGAGTTTAGAGGCAGGAACAAAATGCCAGATACTCCTAGGAGCATCTGCCAAAACGTCCAGTGTACATGAGGCCTAACTAGTCAAAAAATTCAACATCATATATATTTGGCTGACTCAAAGCAAGTCAATTATAGTGTAGCTAATGATTCTTACTGGTCCATCTGAATCTGGTTGAGACACAAGCTATTTATGTTTCTGCTAGATCATATAAACCTTGAGGACAGTGCTAACCAAAATTCTTGAAAAAGAGACTGTCAAGTACACCTCCCAACATCACCAAGGGGCCATGCATAATATTCAGTGTAATACGACAAAAAATTGTGCATTGCGACAATTTAATGCAAAATAGGATGATTGGACATACAAACGTAACTAGTTTTTCTGAATACACAGCAATATCTTCTTCTGTTATGTCCATTAGCTATCCTGTACGAAAGAGGTTTATTTTGTCGGATGATGATTCATCCTATGTATCATATTTGTCTCTCAAGCACACAAATATATGGCTTTCCTTTTTTGTTTTAATTTTGATGTATTTATTTTCTGCCCACTCCGATGTAATTGTATGGCCAGCGTGTTACAAATACTTGCATACACACATGATGGCTTTGTAGTTGTAATTTTTCTCAATCAACAGTTTGTAAATGGAAAAAACTGTGGACTGTAAGAAAATGTCAGATTGGGTTACAAACTATTGCTAAAGATCAGTCATTACAGTCCCTTTACAGACCAATACTTATCACAATCAGTAGTCATCACTGAACCCTGGCAGTACTGAAGCCAAATGCCCTAAATCATTTGCAAACATTTTAATACCTATTTCAATGTACAAATCACTACCGCAATAAAAGCTAAAAACCCGCTCATGTGAAATATATGGCAACTCTCATCTAAACTTAACTTCCTTATTGAAGCTATGTGCATATCACTGATATTAAATGTGAAAGCTCTTGACTTTCTTTTACTCCACTAGGTCCTTTGATACCTATACCAACCACCCTTCTTATTATGCAACAAACTTCAATCAAATAAACATTTCTACTTGTGACCCTTTGTTAATACATTTGGACCACATACATTATAGAATATTTACAATAAAGGCAGTGCCAAAAAAAGTGTTTAACAAAATGTTCCAAAAATGGGATGTATGCATAGCTCAGCACTAGACTTTGTCTTTGTACATTATGTCTAGCACTGATCTATGTATCCCATTTTTGTATAATTTTTTTTGTTATTTTGTATTTTGCAACAGATCATTAGCTATGATTCTGCACCTATTATATGAAATTTAGGGATCCATGAGACATTGTTTATTTCAGGCTAATTGATGTCTTGTAATGTTCAGCAAAGAGAAGTATTCAAAGATTGGTTTTGAAAAAAATTGTAATCAGATTATTACAAGCGGGTACATGAAAGGTTACCACAAGTAAATGACAATCCTACAAATGGAATCATGGATCTAAATGCTACTAGCCCCTGCTGATGCCCCATTGGGAAAAACATGCAAGGTTGGGTTTGTTCATCTGACTTCATTACGTTTTTTACGTTTGAATCAACAGTACCGTTTTTTTTGCTGTATGTACATATTATTCGGCATAGTACAACGGCGGGTATAATTGTAATGTTTTAGTATTGTTTTTAAATAAAATTGATGAAGGGCAATGCTTACACTATCTGTGATTATTGCTTTTATGCCTTCGGATGTTGCAAGTAACAACAGTTATCTTTAGACACAATTGGAGGCACATGTAATAGTGACCTCTAATATGCACATGGACTTTTAGGTTTCCTGTGCACCAGAATGAATGTATGATATTGGCATAAGTGCTGCAAGATTTCTAAAATTTTACCTGCTAGGAAAACAGAGTGATCAGCTGACAAATTCTACCCCAAAAGGCTTGGTAGTAGATTGCCTGGCAAGATCAGGTTTATATGCATGATAATAGCCTGATCTGATTACTAGTTAGACTGGGTGAAGCTAATCCTATGTCAGCAAGTGCCTTAACAAATGGAGAAGTCAGAAGTAACCTGCCTATTATAGATTTACTATTGGTTGCACTTGGCATATTCTCTTGGCACTGCCTTAAAGGAAAAGTCAGTTTATATTTGGAAGCAGTACCAGCATCCTATGTATTCCCAGTATAAAATACTTGGCTCAGTAGTGGGTTTTACCTGTAATTATGGAACCAGTTAATAACAGTGCTGGTTTTCAGGTTTAGCTGTGTGGCAAGCTCCTCTATAGTTTTTGGAGAAGGGTATGGCTTTTGCTGGTAAGCCCTTTTCAGAGCTTCTTTCTCCTCAGGAGCCAACACCACTCGTGGCTTCTTCAGATGATGTTGTGGCTGGGGACTGGAACCCTGGCTGTAATCCAGGCTTGCAGATGGAGGATCACATGGTTGACTGTCACTCACTGAGCTGTGTCGTCTTTTCATATATGCTGCAAGTAAGAATAAAAAATATTTATTAATTTTCACTTTAGAAAATAAACACAGAATCATTCAAATTCATATACAACCTTAAAGGGGTTGTAAAGGTACAATTTTGTTTTTCCTAAATAGCTTCCTTTACCTTAGTGCAGTCCTCCTTCACTTACCTCATCCTTCGATTTTGCTTTTAAATGTCCTTATTTCTTCTGAGAAATCCTCACTTCTTGTTCTTCTGTCTGTCACACAGTAATGCAAGGCTTTCTCCCTGGTGTGGAGTGTCTTGCTCGCCCCCTCCCTCGGACAACAGGAGAGTCAGGATGCCCACTAACACACAGCTCCTTTCTCTATCTGCAATGTAGAGAGCGTCCTGACTCTCCTGTGGTCCAAGGGAGGGGGCGAGCATGACACTCCACACCAGGGAGAAAGCCTTGCATTACTGTGTGGAGTTACAGACAGAAGAACAGGAAGTGAGGATTTCTCAGAAGAAATCAGGACATCTAAAAGCAAAATCGAAGGATGAGGTAAGTGAAGGAGGACTGCACTAAGGAAAAGGAAGCTATTTAGGATTTTTTTTTTACCTTTACAACCCCTTTAATGAGAACCAAATCCCCACTATACAGAGCTTTAGTTAAACCTAATTTAGAATGTTGTGTCCAGTTCTGGAGACCACACTTACAAAACTATATTGAAAATACAGTCCGAGTCTAGAGAAAGGCAAAATATGGTGAAGAATCTGAGGAATAAAACATATCAGGAAACACTGCAGGGTCCTTAATAAGTACAGCCTCACAGAAAGAAGGAAAAGCAGGAAAATGATCAAAACCTTTAAATACATTAAGGGTATTAATAAGGTTCAGGAGGGCACAATTCTCAGTATGAAGTTCAGATCAAGAACACAGGGGCAAGACCTCAAACCACTAACCTTAGAAAGTTTTATACTACTGAAAAGGTGGCATACGTAGTGAAATGCTCAACTCTGTATTCACGCATGCTTAGGATAAACATAGGTCTATACTCAGACAAAAGAGTTTTAATAAAAAAATAAAAAAAAACTCAGACTTGAAGGACCACTTGGGTCTTTTTCTCCAGTTATACTTCTGGGTTTCTAAGGCTGGCCATAGACCGGTCAAATCTCAGCCAGTTCAGCAGGAACCAGCCAAGATTCAAACCATGTATGGGCAGGCTGCATGTTTCCGAATTGATCGATCGACCAACTTGGATACAACCACCCTGTCGAATTTTACATATAATTATTGCTAGTGGCTTTTATAGCTGCTAGCAATCCTCACTGTCTTCTCCTGCCGGTTGCAGGGAAGAAAATTACTCTGGGTATGGCCTGGCTAAGTTTCTAGCTAGAAACCAGGGAAGGAATCGGAGTGGATAATACAACTGATAATACAATAGTGGTTCAGTTAGCCTTTGCTCAGTTACTAGGAAAGATTAATTAACTTGTCCAAAAGGATACGAAAAGTATTAAAAAGCAGTTCCTTCCTTTCCCCATGACCAATTTGCCCTTTTCTAATACAAATTATCTGCAGAAAAAAACTTGTGAAAATCTTTTTTTAAGGAGGTGCTTAAAAAAATAAAAAAAAGATTTATGCTGGTCGTAAATAACCAAATCCTGCCCCTAGGCAACAGTCCAATAAAAAGCCCAGAAAAGCATCAAGGATTTTTATGGTAACTCTTGGAAGCAATACATAGTGCTTCTGATACTACTGCTCACATGTATTTTGCAGTGTAATGCAGGGACGTGCAGGCACCTGCCAGGAACATAAAAAAAAAAAAAACGAATTTGGGGGGTAGGTAGCTGAAGTCCTATCCTCGCTCCTCACTTCTTGTCAGAGGCACTGAGCTCAATAGACAGCTTGGAGTCTTGGACCAATGGTAAAGTACCATTGGCCCAAGCTGTCCAATAAAAATGCTGCAGTGGAGGCACGCCTCTCACTGCAATCTAAAAGACAAATGCTCCCTTCCTGCCCAGCCCTCTTAATTACAAGGAAAACACATAGATTTATGGGTAAAAGATTTACCCACAATCCCATGTTTTTCTCATACAATTAAGAGGGAGAATGAGACTGCTTTTGCTAAAAATGGTACAAGCTAAATCACATATTATGCTATACATTATAGGATAATACAGTAGGTGTTTGTGATATTGTGTTTTTAGCACGACAGCATCGCGCTAAATCTCGGCGACATGGTGCCGAGATCTCGCCGACACTGGAATAGTGACAGCACATCCCAGCAAGCGCGTCATAGAAGCGACGGGAGATCCGAGATCTGAGGGGAAAGTCCCCGCCGGATTTTAAAATAAAAATCCGGCATGGGTTCCCCCCTCAGGAGCATACCGGGCCCTTAGGTCTGTTATGGGTTGTAAGGAGAGCCCCCCCCTACGCCGAAAAAAAACGGCGTAGGGGGTCCCCCTACAATCCATACCAGACCCGTATCCAAAGCACGCTACCCGGCCAGCCAGGAAGGGAGTGGGGACGAGCGAGCGCCCCCCCCTCCTGAGCCGTACCAGGCTGCATGCCCTCAACATGGGGGGGGGTTGGGTGCTCTGGGGCAGGGGGGCGCACTGCGGCCCCCCCACCTCAGAGCACCCTGTCCCCATATTGATGAGGACAGGGCCCCTTCCCGACAACCCTGGCCGTTGGTTGTCGGGGTATGCGGGCGGGAGGCTTATCGGAATCTGGGAGCCCCCTTTAATAAGGGGGCCCCCAGATACCGGCCCCCCACCCTAAGTGAATGAGTATGGGGTACATCGTACCCCTACCCATTCACCTGCAAGAAAAGTGGTAAAGACACAAATAAACCACACAGGGTATTAAAATATTTTATTAGTCTGCTCCGGAGGCCCCCCTGTCTTCTTTATTAGCTCTTTTACCAGGGGGAGCTTCTTCTTTGACGTCTTCGGGTGGGTGGGGGCCGCCGTCTGGTTCTCTTCCACCGCCGGGGGGGGTCGCTTTTAAAAAAGCCCCCACCCCCCGGCGGGTTTCCTCCGGCGTCTTCGGCGGGGGGGCTTCTTCTTCCGCTATCCCGACGGGTCTTCTCCGCTCTCCGGGGGTCTCCTTCTATGTTCGCCGCTCTCCGCTGTTGACTCGGTGCACCCCAGTTCTTCGTCTCGCTGTCCGGTGCCTTCTTCCGTGCTGTACGTCTTCTTCTCCTTCCGTGCTGTGAGTTCTTCTTCCGCGCTGTGACGTCATGTTCTTCACTTCTCTTCTTCTCCCGATGTTGACACGCCGGTTCTTCTCGCTGAAATGACGGATGCGCGCCTTGCATCGGACCTATATAGGCCTCACAGTCCCATCATGCTCTGTACCTACCCATGTGATACCTACCCACGTGGTAGGTATCACATGGGTAGGTACAGAGCATGATGGGACTGTGAGGCCTATATAGGTCCGATGCAAGGCGCGCATCCGTCATTTCAGCGAGAAGAACCGGCGTGTCAACATCGGGAGAAGAAGAGAAGTGAAGAACATGACGTCACAGCGCGGAAGAAGAACTCACAGCACGGAAGGAGAAGAAGACGTACAGCACGGAAGAAGGCACCGGACAGCGAGACGAAGAACCGGGGTGCACCGAGTCAACAGCGGAGAGCGGCGAACATAGAAGGAGACCCCCGGAGAGCGGAGAAGACCCGTCGGGATAGCGGAAGAAGAAGCCCCCCCGCCGAAGACGCCGGAGGAAACCCGCCGGGGGGTGGGGGCTTTTTTAAAAGCGACCCCCCCGGGGTGGAAGAGAACCAGACGGCGGCCCCCACCCACCCGAAGACGTCAAAGAAGAAGCTCCCCCTGGTAAAAGAGCTAATAAAGAAGACAGGGGGGGCCTCCGGAGCAGACTAATAAAATATTTTAATACCCTGTGTGGTTTATTTGTGTTTTTACCACTTTTCTTGCAGGTGAATGGGTAGGGGTACGATGTACCCCATACTCATTCACTTAGGGTGGGGGGCCGGTATCTGGGGGCCCCCTTATTAAAGGGGGCTCCCAGATTCCGATAAGCCTCCCGCCCACCATACCCCGACAACCAACGGCCAGGGTTGTCGGGAAGGGGCCCTGTCCTCATCAACATGGGGACAGGGTGCTCTGAGGTGGGGGGGCCGCAGTGCGCCCCCCTGCCCCAGAGCACCCAACCCCCCCCATGTTGAGGGCATGCAGCCTGGTACGGCTCAGGAGGGGGGGGGCGCTCGCTCGTCCCCACTCCCTTCCTGGCTGGCCGGGTAGCGTGCTTTGGATACGGGTCTGGTATGGATTGTAGGGGGACCCCCTACGCCGTTTTTTTTTGGCGTAGGGGGGCTCTCCTTACAACCCATAACAGACCTAAGGGCCCGGTATGCTCCTGAGGGGGAACCCATGCCGGATTTTTATTTAAAATCCGGCGGGGACTTCCCCCTCAGGATTCATAACAAACGCCGCACACGTGTAGAATTGGCGGGAATCCAAGTCGGATCTCCCGTCGCTTCTATGACGGCTCTGTCTCCATCGCGGCAAGCCAGCTCGGCGCTGGCTCCCACGATGGGGCTCGTAGGTGCTGAATCTCGCCGAGAAAGAGAGCGAGATTGACACAAAATCGGGTTCACCTACTGTAAGTTATTATTTATCCATTTACTGTGAAATTACTGGTTTGAAGTTATAACTTCAAACTTCAGTAATTTGTCCATTAAGCCACCTGCTTGAGTACAGTTTTTGAAAATATAGTAAATTCCCTTAATAATAATATATAATAATTATTTGTATATTACTTACTTATGGTAATTAACCCCTTACCACCCAGGCCAATTCTGACACTTCTTCCCTACATGTAAAAATCATATATTTTTTTTGCTAGAAAATTATTTAGAAACCCCCAAACATTATATTTATGTTATTAGCAGACACCCTAGGGAACAAAATGGTGGTTGTTGCAACTTTTTATGTTACACGGTATTTGCGCAGCAATTTTACAAACTGCCTTTGAAAAAAAAAACACTTTTTAGTTAGCCCGATTTTTTTGTATACTATGAAAAATGATGTTACGCAGAATAAATAGATACTTAGCATGTCATGCTTTAAAGTTGCACACACTTGTGGAATGGTGCCAAACTTCAGTACGTAAAAAACGTCATATGTTTAGAGTTACAGAGGAGATCTAGTGCTAGAATTATTGTTGTTGCTCTAACCTTCATGGCGTATGTAACCTGTGTGTATCTGGCTCTGATACAAGCCAATGCCTCTCCAGCCACTGGCCTCGATGCACGTCCCTGGTTTAATGCCTTTTTGTGGAGCAAAAAAAATCTCCTTCAGATGAAAAATTTATATTGCAAGGTTATTGCAGTATTGTACCTTTCTCTGGTCTTAACAAAATATTTTCTATACCAGGTAATTTCTCAAACTGTCTGGAGGAGCTCTGGATCTTCCTTCATTAACACTAGCAGTCTCAGAGGTGTACTAGGAAAAGAAGCACCATCTTTTTTCTACAGTTATGGAGAGTCCTAAAAAGTATCCCTAAAGTCGCAAACACACTAAAAGTTTTTTTCATGCAACCCCGTGGCTCTGGTCGAGGACAGACCGTCATACACATGGGCCGAATGTAAAAACATTTTTTTGAATCGGCCATTGTCTCGACATTCAGCCCATGTGTACAGAACTTTAGTATACGTTTCTACCATCATTATCACAACTGGAAAAACAAAAGAAGCCCAAGTCTGCATCCCTTTAGCCTTCAAGAGTCCTAGAATGTATTTTAACGTAAATGAAATGTCAATTGCAAGGGATATATATTTAATAACAGGAGAATATAAGATAACCGGTGTAGCAAAAATATACATAGATATATAAAGTATCTATCCACTATACTGTATATATATATATATATATATATATATATATATATATATATAACATTTAATTTTGTGGAGTTTTCCTTTAATGCTGGAAATATAGTTAAAAACACTTTTTTCTGATAATATATACACATGATTTTTGTTCTGCAATCATGGTAAAGACAAAATGCCATGTACTCTGCTCGCTATGGTTAAACATTACATAACCACTAGATGGTGCATGAGACTACCAAATCAGTTTCTTTTTAACCAAGGCACCATTGCAATTCTTTTACACCAGTTAGCTTCGTATGTACACTAGCAGCTCCTAAACTTGGGTTTAGGAGTTTTTGGTGTTTGTTTGTCAAAGATCTCTCCAGCAGCAGCTCCTCAACTCCTTAAAAGCCTATGTGTGAATGTACACATAGGGGCAGATCCACGTACATCGGCGTAGCGTATCCAAGATACACTACGCCGCCGTAACTTCCTTTTTTTTTCAAATCTACAAAAAATCCGTGCCGTAAGTTACGGCGGCGTAGTGTATCTTTGGCGGCGTAATGGCACGGCATTCAAATCTCTGTGATGGGGGCGTGTTTTATGTAAATGCGTTGTGAGCCGACGTAAACAACGTTTTTTTTTTAACTGCGCATGCGCCGTCCGTGGGGGTATCCCAGTGCACATGCTCGAAATTAACCCGGAACAAGCCAATGCTTCCGACGGTGACATCATTCTACGCAAATCCATATTCGCGAACGACTTACGCAAACGACGTAAAAATTTCAAATTTCTACGTGGGAACGACGGCCATACTTAACATTTAGTACGCCTCATAACAGTAGCTTTAAATATACGCCGGAAAAAGACGAACGCAAACGACGTAAAAAAATGCGCCGGCCGGACGTATGTTCGTGGATCGCCGTAACTAGCTAATTTGCATACTCAACGCGGAATTCGACAGAAACGCCACCTAGCGGCCACCGAAAAATTGCATCTTAGATCCGACGGCGTACTAAGACGCACGCCTGTCGGATCGACCCGAGATGCCGTTGTATCTTGTTTTAAAGATACAAAACAAAGATACGACGCAGGAAATGTAAAATGATGCCGGCATATCAATAGATACGCCGGCGTAATTCTTTTGTGGATCTGCCCCATAGGCTTTTAGCAGAGTTTAGGAACTGCTGCAGTTAGGCGAGTTTTAACTTCCCCCTCCTGAACACGTAAGAATCACTTTCAAGCCAGGAACGTTTTGGACTGCCGGAAATCGCAGCAAAAGCATTTTGTGTTTTCCTGTCACTGCGGTAAAAGACGGCCAACATGAAGCCTTAAAGTTCTATTACAAAATTCTTATTAATGCTATGCTTTCAAGTACACATCAATGCCCAAAAACCAAAGTGTGGGAAACCTCAGGTTCTTGGATTGAGATGCACGTTAATCTGATTTTGGTTTATTGGAATATAAAATTCTGAAGTCTGCTGTTCTTAGCAATTCTACAGCTTCAGAAATACTTAAAATAAAAATAATCAGCTGTATACCTTTCTTTTCCATCCGCTTCATATCCATGAGCTTATCTACATTGTTTGGGTCATTGAGCCAAATCTGCATGCGTACAAATGGTTCTCTTCCTTTCAAGCTAAGTTTATGCCATGGCTTTGGTCTAGCCAACAAATCAGAGACTGAGCCTTGAGTGAGCCCAAGAATAGTTTCTCCAAACAGACGTTGACCTACAGGAAACATAGGTAGAAACAACCATTAAAAAAACAATGCCTCTTTGAGAGGTGGAAAACACAATGCCTTTTTTTTAGTGAACTGAAATAGTTTTATTTTCTCAGTATTCAGATGTTTCCTAACAAAAAAATAAGATCCCACTTTCTGGGTTTGTTAAAATACTAAAAACCTTAAACAGTTTCTTTTTAAAACTATTTTGACACAAGCTAACAAAAAAAAAGAGGAATTGCTATTTGAAATGTCTTAAGCAGACATCTATTTAACCCACTATTTTCTTATGTGTGTAAAAAGGTTATATGTCAGGTCTGTATTTCTCTCCAAACATGACATTTTATGAACAGTATGCTACATGTTAATGTGTAAAGTGAGCCTATTATTATTGTAGAAGGCTCCTAGATTTAGAGTCTCAGTCACATTTAGCTGTGCTCCTTTCTACATCCTGGGCCACTTATAGAAATCATGGGGCCCCATACAGCCTTCCTGACAGGGCCCTCAAAACCCCCCAGGGTGCAGTGCAATAGCGCTTTTGACTTTATCCACCTATGGCTCAAAAATGAAAAAAAAAAAAGTTCCTCCTCTGCTCCCATCTCCAGGCCCCTCAGTTAACATGATGGGGCCCAGGGAAATGTAATTTAAAGGATAAGTTCACCCATGTAAAAAAAAAAGAATTAATGCACATCTTTTTGCAGGTAAAAAAATAAATGCATTAATATATAAATATAATATATATATATATATATATATATATATATATATATATATATTTTTTACTAGGAGCCAGCAGGCAGTTACACACTGACCGGAAGCATCAATGAACCATCTAGAGCACCCAACAGCACCCTGGTAGTTCATTGACAACTACAGGCCAACAGGCGCAAAGGCTGTCGGTACTTGTAGTTTTTACATTCACAACAGTGTGAATGAATGATGTGACTGGGTGGGTGGAGCTCTGCACAGCCGTTTTTTTTATTTTATTGTGACACAACGGATGATGGGGGGGGGGGGGGGGTATGCAGGGGCTGTTGCAACAGTAACATATTACATCTTGCATATGGGTATAACATGTAACATAATGCAAACTTATCCTTTAAGCCCTGGTAAGCAAGTAGGAGGGCGGATGTGGTCTAGTAAAATTAAATTATTAATGTAGGCAGAAATGAACAACAAAGCTGCCTTGGGCCCCCCTTTTTTTTGCTGGGGCCTGGGCCCAGTACAACAGTGCCAAATATACTGCCTTATTACATCCCTCCTTACTGCTGACCTATGAGGGTATGGGTGGTATTGAAGGTACAAGAGGTATCAAGGGGGCTAAACACAACCTCAGTATTAGAAGGCCCTGCTTATTGCTGACCTATGAGGCTATGGTCAAATATATAGGTACACAAGGTATCAAGGGGTTAAACACAACCTCAGTGTTAGAAGGCTCTGCTTATTGCTGAGCTATGGGGTTATGGGTAAGTATGAAGGTACAAGAGGTATAACAGTGGCTAAACAAAACCTCAGTGTTAGTATTTTGAGGCTACAGCAGAACACTGAGGTTTCTTATGGTATTATAGGCATGAAAATTGGCTACTGAGTATTTTTCCAATTACTTTTGATTATTCTAATGCAAAGATCAAATATGGACATGGTAATCCAATAAATGGTCCATCAGACCATTTCCTTAGGCGTGGGCACTGTATAGTAACCAAAAACAATATTTGTTACTACAAATGAACGTTCATTTTTTTTAAGGCTTTTGGATAGCATTGAAACAATTTGATCCTTGCATCCTATCCTTCTGACAGTGATCACCAAGACTCAAGGAGGTTAATTTCCTAAAACTGGAGAGTGCAAAATCTGGTGCAGCTCTTCATAGAAACCAATCAGATTCCATTTTTTTTGTCAAAGCCTTATTGAACAAGATGAGAACCTAAGGCTATCCATACACATCAATACTAATAGGTTCTTCAATCCATGACGAACAGTGTCTATGAATGAATCTTCCATGCAGGCCATTATCTGGCAGCTGACTTGGCTGTCAGAATACAGGAAGAGTGCCTGCATCTGACTGGATGCAGTCACTGTTTTGCCCACATTTTTCCACCCAGTCGGGTGAGAAAGGAGCCACTCAAAGCTCAAAATTTGGGGCGAATAGAGATAAATTTTGAACCTTGTATGGCAGGATTAACTTTTTCTCACTCTATTAAAAACAAAATTGGAACATTACTTTTGAATACGCAAATCATATGATCCCGTGTTTGAGAACATTTACTATATGTGTGCCTAGCATGGGGACAATATGTGCTTTTTACTTCTGTATCAACGCTTTTTACAAAAAAAAATTTCTCTGCAGGTTTGATGGGCCAACCATGCTTGAAGCAACGTCAAAACCCAGTCTCTACAATATTATGTGTATAGCTTGGTAGAAATCCATTTTTACACAGGCTACATTGGAAGCATGAACACACCTCAAAAAAGAGATGAAAGGATGAGAAGGATAGGTGTAGACATAACACAGTTACATATGTAATAATATTTTTACAAAATTCCGTCTCCTAATAAAATTGTTAACCACCCAACAGGGATAATACATTTAATAACATTATTATAATGTTTTTATGAGCCTGTACCTAAATTGTTATCGGTTAAAACTTCTTTGACTCTCTTGGTGATACCATATGTGTCCAGTTCTGGAGACATGGCTACCAGTTCTTGGATGCTCAACGAGGAATGCCCAGGGAATGGAAGAGGTGTAGCTGGCTGAGAGTCACCAGCAGTTGCATCACTTGACTCCTGTGTTTCTCCTTCTTTTGTCTCTATCGTAGGACACGGCTGTTGCACCAGTTCTGTCAAACTCTTTACCGATTCGCTGGAGCTCATTGGAGATTCTGGAGCTGGACTGCAGCTGGTTGAACTCTTTGGAGTATTTTCTGTGTAAAACAATAATGCCTTTAGGTTAAAAAGTGTTTGGCATAAAAAATGAATACATAATACCACATAAGTAGTGGAAGTGAATTTTGTTTTCAATGCCTCATTCACACAGGCATGCAATTATGTGCATTTATAGGACATTTCCAAATGTATAATTGTATTATTTTACAGGATTTTCTGTAGCACCAAAAGTTTGTGCAGTGCTTTACAACATAAAGGCGGAACAGTTACAATACAATTCAAGACAAGAGCATTAGAAGGGTCCTGCTTATGAGAGCCAACAATACAAAAGGGAGGACTAAGTGGTAGGAAGGGTAATAACTATGAGGGGATGAGTTGATGAAGAAAAGTTACGTTGTTAGGAAGAGGGGAGATAGGCTTCCTTAAAGAGATGAGTTTTTGGGGATTGCCTAAAGGTGGACAAAGTAGTATACAACCAGACAGATTGGGGTAGAGAGTTCCAGAGGATGGGAGAGGCTCTGGAAAAATTCTGGACATGAGCATGAGAGGAGCTGATAGGATGGTGTGGGTAATATCCTGAGACAAGATTGGCGATGTAAAAAATATGAAATTATATAAAACCCGTAATGATTTTAAATTGTATAATGCACACTGTGGGCCAGATTCACGTACGATCGCGTATCTTTGTCCGGGCGTAACGTATCGGATTTACGTTAGGCCTCCGCAACTTAGACGGGCAAGTGCTGTATTCTCAAAGCACTTGCTCTGTAAGTTGCAGCGGCGTAGCGTAAATCGGCCGGCGTAAGCCCGACTAATTCAAATTTGGAAAAGGGGGGCGTGTTTTATGTAAATGACTGTGACCCGACGTGATTGACGTTTTTCACGAACGGCGCATGCGCCGTCCGTGGAAATCTCCCAGTGTGCATTGCTCCTAATACGCCGCAAGGACGTATTGGTTTTGACGTGAACGTAAATTACGTCCAGCCCCATTCACGGACGAGTTACGCAAACGATGTAAAATGTTCAATTTTTGTTGCGGGAACGACGGCCATACTTAACATTGGTACGCCGCACTTACGCCACCATATAGCAGGGGTAACTATACGCCGGGAAAAGCCTAACGTAAACGGCGTAAATGTACTGCGTCGGACGGGCGTACGTTTGTGAATTCCCGTATCTAGCTAATTTGCATACTCGACGCGGAATTCGACGGAAGCGCCACCTAGCGGCCAGCGTAAATATGCATTTACGATACGACGGTGTAACACAGTTACGCCAGTTGGATCTACGGGAAATCTATGCGTAACTGATTCTAAGAATCAGGCGCATAGATACGACCGCGCAACTCAGAGATGGTTGATGTGGAGATACGCCGTCGTATCTCGTTAAAGAATCTGGTCCAGAGTGTTTACCTTGGTTTAGGTGCATTCACTTTAGCTCCATTTAGAAAAATAAATAAAATGTGCGTCCAGGAGCAGATTAGATATTCTGCTTGCATCTAAAAGTATATCTACCAGTTCAAATTAGAGGAAATATGCCACAAAAGAAAATCATCCACATAGGAAGCATCCAATGCGACCAGCCATTTCCAGACCTGTGCCCCCTTCTCCTAAACAGTGGGACTAAAACTATCTATTCAGTTACTACCTTGAAACGACTATTCAGCTGGAAAGTCAAGGCATTGCTGCCTATAATCCATTTTGGATAAATAAAGAATACCATCACCAGAAAACGCAAATTTCCTGGCAACTTCTGGGATCTAGTACATACTGGGTCACTGATCTGAAACAATGATGCAGCAAATGAAGTCAAAGCTTACAATATACATATAAGAACATACACAGCTAGATTCAGGTACGGCGGCGCTTCTTTAGGTCGGCGTAGCGCATCCCCTTTGCACTACGCCGACGTAAGATAGTGAGGCAAGTACTGTATTCACAAAGCAATTGCCTCCTTAGTTACGTTGGCGTAGCGCAAATGGCCCGACGTAACCCTGCCTAATTCAAAATAGGCAGGTAGGGGGCGTGTTGTATGGTAATGAATTCATGATTCATTACCATACATGTAAATGAAGCGCCGATCATACGGCGCATGCTCAGTATCACATCGCAAATACTCCTTGCTTTCGAAGTGAACGTAACCTACGCCCAGCCCCATTCTGAATCGGCTTACGCAAACGACGTGAAATTCGACAGCTGTCCCGACGTCCATACTTAACATTGGGTGCGCCATCTTTTTGGTGGGTTATCTTTACGCCTGAAAACGCCTTACGTAAACGGCGTATCTTACATGCGACGGGCGTGCGTACGTTCGTGAATAGGCGTATCTTGATCATTTGCATATTATCGGCGTAAATCGACGTACGCGCCCCTAGCGGCCAGCGTAAATATGCATTTAAGATACGATGGCGTAGGAGACTTACGCCGGTCGTATCTTAGCAACAGATAAGCGTATCTCAGATTGAGAATACGCTTATAGATACGATGACGCCGCATTCGGACTTACGACAGTGTATCTACTGATACGCCATTGTAAGTCTTTGTGAATCTAGCCCACAATGTTTATAGTTATCTACCAGTGCGGACAATGTTGTGAAAAACATGTCAGGCTGCCTGTTTTTTTTCTTTTGACAGCTGAGTGAGCAGAGAACTATATACTTGTTACATGAATGAATCGGGAAATTCTGCATAGAGATCGTGAGGGGGGTTGAATCGAAACCATGCTTTAACGATTAATCGTGCAGCTCTACTTATAGGCGGCACTGATAGTTGGCACCCACAGGCAATCACAGATGGGCACAGAGTGCCATCCTAATGGGAACAGATTGGCATCCTTGGTGGTCTCCAGTGGGTATCCTCGATGGGTCTGCATTGATAATCAATGCTGATTATTAGCACAGAACCCCCCCCCGTCAGGAAAGCAGCTGATCGGCTCTCCTCTACTTGCATCTGTCAGTGCGAGTGGAGGAAAAGCCGATAAACGGTTTTCCTGTTTATGCTGTGATCAGACACAGCTCATGGCATGGTTAAGAGATATAAGTTAGCCTACCTTAAAAGTTAACAGTGTCAGTAGGGCAGTTGATAGTAGCAGTAGGGCAGTGGATGGTGTCAGTAGGGTGATTGACAGTGGTAGTAGGGCAGTGGATGGTGTCAGTAGGTCAGAGGTTGGTGTCAGTAGGGCAGGTGATGGTGGCAGTACAGCAGTGGCTGGTGTCAGTAGGGCAGGTGACAGCGGCTGGTGTCAGTAGGGAAGGCGATAGTGTCAGTAGGGCAGGTGATGGTGGCAGTAGGGCAGTGACTGGTGTCAGTAGGGCAGTGACTGGTATCAGTAGGGCAGGTGACAGTGGATGGTGTCAGTAGGGCAGGTGACAGTGGATGGTGGCAGTACGGCAGTAGCTGGTGTCAGTAGGGCAGGTGACAGTGGCTGGTGTCAGTAGGGCAGGTGATGGTGTCAGTAGGGCAGGTGATGGTGTCAGTAGGGCAGTGACTGGTGTCAGTAGGGCAGTGACTGGTGTCAGTAGGGCAGGTGACAGTGGATGGTGTCAGCAGGGCAGGTGACAGTGGATGGTGGCAGTACGGCAGTGGCTGGTGTCAGTAGGGCAGGTGACAGTGGCTGGTGTCAGCAGGGCAGGTGATGGTGGCAGTATGGCAATGGCTGGTGTCAGTAGGGCAGGTGTCAGTAGGGCAGGTGACAGTGGCTGGTGTCAGCAGAGCAGGTGATGGTGGCAGTACGGCAGTGGCTGGTGTCAGTAGGGCAGGTGGCAGTGGACGGAGCCCCTTTGACATCACCCCTTCCCCCACAGCAGTTCTGCCCCCCTCCCCCCCATAGCAATGCTCTCTGGCAATTTCACATCAAACCCTTCTTCTCCGTCTCTTTACATCACCCCCTACCTCTCCACACAGCAGTGTCGATGTGAGTACAGCAGTGAAATAATTCTCCTAACTACCTACCTATACAGGTGTAGACAGAATAGAAGGGGGACATATTACAGCTCTGGACAGAGTGCGGTACCCGGAGATAACATTCCAAATTTACAAGCTGGTGGTTGGTTGCTAGGACCGCCTAGCAACAAATCACCTACCAGGTAACTTCAAAAGTAACTTCAAAGCAGAGGCGTGTTGATGATATACCCGTCACCTACGCGTGATCAACGGGTTGCGGACCCCCTGGTCTAGAGTGTGAAAATGGCTGTATATATGGAGCAATCGAGTAAAAAGGTAATAGATGTCTGTAGTCCTGCTGGTCTTAAATAGTTTAACAGCTGAAAAAGAACCGACAAACTTTGACAGCACCAGAAATATGACTTTCTGTGTAAAGTTGTCAGGTAGTGACATTTATTTAAATGTGTATGAAAAAGGTAGGATGAGCTGGACACCCAAAGGAACATGGCATCATACAAGTGTGTGGCAGGGCGTTGCTCTAACCCAGTTTACCAACTATTATCCATTTAAAAATGAGCAGATGAAGGAGTCATAAAATGTATAACTTAAAAGTAAAAAGCTTTATAAAAGTATGAATATAAAAAGTAAAAAAAACCTGTGATGATTAAGAGAAAAAAGTAAAGAAATGTCACATGAATTGCAGCACCACAACTCAGAAAAAATAGTAATAGTAAGTTGACATTTTCCGTGCTCTAGTAAATGTTACATAATCCCCTTTTCACATTCATGGCCCTGTCTAACCTGAGCTTCTGTGTCATATGACAATCCAATTTTATATATTGAGATTAATGCCCTATAATATTACAGCTAAAAGAGGCCTCTATTATAATACATAGCAGCTAATATAGATGACTAACAAAATCAGCAGCAGCCAGCTCAGTTGACTAATGATGTCAGCTGCTGCTATCATTAGCAATTGGGACCAGATTTAGACACGCTAATTCACTATTTGGACCTGATGCTGCTGTTACTATTACTTCATGAACAGAGGCAGCTGCAGATAGTACACTAAGCCTCAAGCACAATATAAGGCCAAGGGGAGCACATATTAGAAAATCAAGCCCTAATGGAAAATTATTTTTTCTTTTTATCCTGCATCCTCAAATTATACATGTTTTCACTAAAAATCTATCTTTGGTTGTGATAGACAGGATATAAAACTACCTAATGGATTACCAGATATATGACCACCTGATGTATCTAAGAAGGAAGTGGCTTTGAGATTTTCCATAGCATTATCACTACCCACCATAACCCGTCAAGGAAAGGACTGCACTAGACAGTCAACTTGTGTTCCTTGAACTTTCTAACATCAAACAGGCCACCTTTCATTGCTTCCAGCTCAAGTTCCCATGTGCTCATTGTAGGTGCTTTTGGCTGTGGACAGCATGGGTCAGTATGGGCACCCTGACAGGTCTGTAGTTACTCAGCCCATACACAACAAACTGCAGTCAACTGTGTGTTCTGATGCCTTTTTATCAGAACATTACCTTTTTCAGCAACTTTAGCTGCAGTTGCGCTTCTATTTGATTGGACTACACAGTCCAGCCTTCGCTCCCCACGTGCCTCAATGAGCCTTGGCCTCCCCCAATTTGTCGGTTTTCCTTCCTTGGACCACACTGGGCAAGTCCTGACCACTGCAGATCGGGAACATCCAAAAAGAGCTGCAGTTTTGGAGATGCTACGACCCAGTCGTCTAGCCACTACAATTTAGTCCTTGGTAAAGTCCTTCAAATCCTTCTGCTTGCCCATTTTATTTCCACTTTCAACACATCTTCAGGGACAACATGTTCATTTGCTGGCTAACTGTGATCTATAGGAAATATGCTGGTAAATCCTTAGGCCCCTTTAGATGGGAAATTATAAAAATGGGCAGTTCAGCATCTGTGGTCCATTGAGTTTAATGGGGTTGCATCATATCTGCGAGCCAAATTCCATTAGGCACTTTAAAAACTAAGGTTCAAAAACAAACAGGAGTCAGGAGGAGGCAGTACAATCTCCTAAGCACCTGTCAGCCACTGCTTCACTAATCTCTGAAAAGCAATCCACTGCAAACTACTTTTAAGGGGGCAGTAAGAACTGCAGTGTGTCTGAAAGAGCCCTTACTGACTCATCGCTATTGCTTGTGCCCATAAAATACTGTTAGATTCAGGTACAATATTTACTGCTTTATGCAGTAGTGTGACCAATTACAGTCATCTCAATCAGCAATCCTCTTAAACTCATCAGTGATGATACAAGAACCATAGCAACTTCCTATCTGGTTTTGGTGGTTATGACTAAGGCCTTATAGGCTGAAACGCGTCAACAATTCCTATTTGCGTTTGTCCACTGTGGCTTGTTAATAAACACTACTAATTTTTGAGAGCAACGACCGGAGTGCGGATCATCTTTTCTTCGCAACTTCCTATCTACAGCTGTTTTTTTTGGGTTCCTGTATTACAACTGTTTGTAAGAGGATAGAATTAGGGCTCTTGCACACGGGTGCCAAAATGACAGGTAAACATGTAACATGTTCCAAAGGTGAACTTAGCCTTAAAATCAGCTAAATAAATTCCAGATGCATCAAAACAAAAAGGTGTTTTAAGTCTTTCAGTTGTTTTTCATTAGAAACCAGACAGTCTGAGTGGAAAGCCTGTCCCCAGCACCATGCTGTAGATGACCCTTTCTCCCTGTGTGAGAGCAGTGGTCACTCTGCAGAGATCCAATATGCCCTGTGCCGAGTCAGAGCTTGAGTTATTCAAACAGCAGGAACTATTTTGCAGATTTTAGAGCTATAGGGTAGCAAGGGGTTGCATCAAACCATGCAAATAGCAGGGGAGAGGCTTTTCCACTCAAGATGTGGCTGTTTTTTTGTTCTATAGAAGAGGCACTGTGGGGCGAACACATGCAATTTCACTTGCGTCAAAACACACGGCTACGTTTTTAGAAACAGTCAACAGTAAAATTGTGCTAAAATGAACGTGCCCTCTCTTCCACCTGCATAAGTGTGAATGAGGCTCAAGACTTTCCACACAATTTGGATGCATTTGGAATGTATTTAGCTAATTAAAATGTAAAATTCAATTGGGGTTTAACAATTTCAAGTCACAAGCACAAAAAATTATATATATATTGTTTTATAGATACATACATATATACAGCGGATAAAATGAGTATTGAACACATCACCTTTTTAGGTAAATATATTTCTAAAGGTGCTATTGACATGAAATTCTCACCACATGTCGATAACAACCCATACAATCCATAAATACAAAGAAACCAAAACAAATAAGTTCAGAAATAAAGTTATGTGTAATAAAATAAAAAGACAAGGGGAAAAAGTACTGAACACGCCAACTGAAATTTATTTAATACTTCGTACAAAATCCTTTGTTGGTAATGAAAGCTTCAAGACGACTTCTGTATGGAGAAACTAGTCGCATGCATTGCTCAGGTGTGATTTTGGCCCATTCTTACACACAGTCTTCAAATCTTGAAGGTCCCGTGGGCCTCTTCTTTGAGATCTGATCTTTAGTTCTCTCCATTGATTTTCTATTGGATTCAAGTCAGGTGATTGGCTGGGCCATTCTAGCAGCTTTATGTTCTCTCTTTGAAACCAATTGAGTGTTTCCTTGGCTTTGTGTTTGGGATGATTGTCTTGCTGAAATGTCCACCCTTGTTTCATCGTCATCATCCTGGTAACCAATGCCATCAGTATGTTTTGCAACAATAAGATTGTGAAGGTCTTGAGAGAGCTCTTTACACCCATTATGAGATATTTCTTGTGTGACACCTTGGTAATGAGACATCTTTTTATAGGTCATCAGTTATGACTGAACCAGCTGATATTAATTTTCACTGACAAGGGGCGGGATTGCTTTCTAATTACTGATAGATTGCAGCTGGTGTCTTGGCTTTTCATTACTTTTTGCACCTCCCTTTCTTCATGTGTTCCAAAATTTTTCCCTGTGTCATTTTATTTTTTGCACATAACTTAAAGCGGAGGTTCACCCTAAAAAACATCTATGAACCATCCCATACAGCATACTAGCGTCAGCTATAGTATGTTTTTTTTTCCCCGCTGTATTTACCGTTTAATTCTTTAGTTTCGTTTCAGACTCCCGCGGGGAGTAGGCGTTCCTATGAAGAGGGGAACATGATTGACGGCCGGCTATGGTGCGTCACGCGTTCCGAAAATAGCCGGAGTAGGACTCGGCTCTTCTACTTATTTTACCTGCTGTGTATGTATATATACATACATACATACATACATACACACACACATACTCTGTATATATTTGGAAACCGCATTTGGGAACTGCCCTTAAAGCGAAGTTCCACCCAAAAATGGAACTTCCGCTTTTTGGAATCCCCCCCCCTTCGGTGTCACATTTGGAACCTTTCAGGGGGGCGGAGGGAGCAGATACCTGTTGGGTGCCAACATCGCGGGCGCCCAGGACAGGCAAGCGTCCATATATCAAAAGTCAGCAGCTGCAGTATTGTAGCTGCAGACTTTAATAAAAAAAAAAAAAAAACGGCAGAACTCCACTTTAACTAGACATAAAATAGATAGGACACCCTAGTAGGCTAGTAAGTGCTGCAGCAATTATGTATTACCTGTGTGTTTTTTTTTCTTTTCTTTTTTTTAAGTGTATTTTGTGCGTGTACTCGAGAGAGGAGCCGGACTGCAGGAGTTGGGAGTAGGCAGGCCTCCCCCAGAGGCAATCTGCCACCTTTCTCCATGCCCCGGGTGGCAATGGCGGGTGTGTGAGGGGGTCCTCCCACACAGCCCACCCTACCTTTGAAGCCCAACGGGGCAGAGGGACTCCCCATAAGGGAGTGAGAGGATCTAGCCCACTCAACCAGCCCCGTTAGTCCTTCGCCTCTCTTTTTAGAGACCGCGTGGTCAAAGTGCGTGCATGTTAACCCAATTTCGAGAGCGTGTAAGTGTGGTGGTTTTTGTGGGAGGGGGGTGGGCATACTAAGCGCAGGCTTACCTCGCATAGCACACCCACCGGGAGCCGGGCTGAGACCACCAAACTCAATTCACATGTAGCCGAGACCGGGATACGAACCCCTAGCTGCAGAGGTGAATGGCTTGTCAGCGCAGTGCCAATCGCATTGAGCCACCGCAGCTCCCTACCTGTGTGTTTTTTAATATTACTGTTACAACTCCCGCAGGTTTTTCTTTGGAGCCCATGGTGGAAAATAAATTCTGGCACATAAATTGATACAAATATGTAATTTAAACCACTCAGCAAAATGTTACTAAAATTTCACACAATTGTAAAAACTTATCTGGCTGACAGAATTTGTAGTCGGCTAGCAAAATACATTTTAAAATGGCTTTTCACCACAACAGAATTATGACGTTTTGATGCATTTAGTAAAATTATGATTTGTGTTCCAGTGGGAAAAAATTAATTTATATCTTTAAATACATATTTAACTGTGCTTTCAAACCGCATACTTCATTACATCACAAAAACAAAAGGTCACCTCTGTATTTTATAATAATATATAGTAACAACAGTGGAATTAAAAATTGAACACTTTTTTTTTTTTTTAACATTATCCTCCAGCTAGGCCTGAAAGCAATGCTATGTTCTTTAAATCTGATTGCCTCTTTGCTGTAAACCCTAAGGTCACTATAAACAAAATATATAACGCAGAAAATGTTATTTCTGTATTGCAGGCGGCTGAGAAACAGTACTGTAAATTTGACCAGATTCAGCCAAGCGCGGGAGCAAATTGGCAGGTCATCCATCTTGCTCACTGTACACTGTCAGGGATGGCATGAATTCCCTACATGATTAACAAACTTCTACTTGGGTCTGCATCCTTTAACCTACAGCAAGGTCGGCATTATGGTTGCTTGCCTGATACCGCGTACAGAGCTTTCTTACTAGTTTTACTTAGATTTTGTTCCCTGCATCAGCCTAAACAAATCTCACAGAGCGGCAAGATTAATTACTGCGCTGTGTTGTCCTGCACCACATAAAGCGTGCTTGGATTTTTCTAAGGTGCTTCTAGGAGAGAGGAAATGACAGATGAAAAGGATAAACATTTGGAAAATGATTAAAGCCATATACCGTCCTTGCATGGCAAATGAAAAAAAAAAAAAAGAACAGAAAATTGCTTGCAAACAAAACTCGCTTCCAAAGACGTGCCAGCTTGTGATTCGATACTGAGTAAGTAAAACCATCTAGGACTGCTTTATTTGTGTGGTGCATTCTGGATTGTGTACCTTCCAACTGCTGTGTGCAATAAGATGAAGCAGACATACAAAAAAAACCCCAAACAAATGAAATCACATTTATGTGATCAGAGTTCTGCTTTTGCCAGTATTTCAATAATACACAGGAAATAAAGCATTACAGAATAGGTGTGCAGCGTTCAGATAACTGCAGACAGATTTGTCAGCTATCTTTACAAAATCAGGTATACTAGCATCCCTTATGCTCACAGCTTCGCAGCCAATGTAAGAAAAATTTTCACCCTAGTTTGGAGGGCGCTCGCTCCCTCTATTGCATGGGTGCTCAACCTGTGGCTCTCCAGCTGTTGCAAAACTACAATTCCCATAATGCCTCAGCCTTTGGGAGACATGCTTGTACCTGTCAGCGGCTTGCAATGCCTCATGGGAATTGTAGTTCCGCAACAGCTGGAGAGCCACAGGTTGAGCACCCATGCTCTATTGGTTCATTCCCTCAGCTCCTGGGATAGACTTGCCTCGCAGACCATGACTTGCAACACTGCTTATTTAGAACAACTTATACATAAGTATTCCAGGGAAATGCACATCTTGTTTGCCCTTGCTCCTACCTTCTTTCTTACTATCTGGGCAAACCATTAGATCCTATTTGGTACCTTTTTTCAGATATACAATGTGTTTTCTCCTGATGAGTGGCAACTGGCCACGAAACACGTTGAGCCTATAAATATTATCATGTTCCCAACACACAGCTTGACCTCAACTGTGATTCATTTGTATCCTCCTATAACCCCCCATTTGTATCCATTATTCAATAAGCATTTGGCTTTTTATACTAGTTATTGGATACTATGCGATTTCAGATATATAGATATATATATATATATATATATATATATATATATATATATTACATACATACACACACACACATCTCTTTTTTGTATGCCATCGCCTTGTATACAGAAAAATACTCAAGTTCAACCATGTATCACATGTTTATAAGGTATGCTTTGTTTATATGCCAATTAAACAATTTTACAATTTTTCCTACCACGTGTCTTGTGCCTCATTCAAAGTCTCAAAAAAAACCTTTCTTATTTCTAATGTAAGGATAGGCAAAGAGCAATCACATCTAGAGGGATGCAGGAATGCCATTCCACACACACTGGGTATACAGGCCGTATTTCTCCTCTAGCCCCTACAGAGATTTCCTTTTGTTTAACCACATATTGCTGCTTCTAGCAATTGTCTAAACTTTCAAAACATGGCTTTTAGACTCCATGCTCTTCTGAATGCTATAAACAGGTATGAGGAGCAACATAGCATCTAATTTTAGGGCCTCGTGCAGACGCCTTTTCTCCAGGCAACAGAGTTTTGTCAGAAAAAACGCTTGACACTTGTAAGTGCATGTAACATGTTTAGCTGTGCGAAACTTTTGGGCTTTAATTAATTTAATTTGCCAGAAATAATCATTTATTGTGGTCACTGAAATGCATAATTTCTTAAGTGCTAAACACGCCTAGCCGCGTGTAGACGTGTTTAGGTGCCTCAAACAGTTTTTTTTTTTCTGGTAAAAATCTGCTGCTTCTGAACGCTGTGGGGTTTCTAAGACCCCTTTCACACTGGTTCGCTTTGCAGGCGATATAACGCTAAAAATAGCGCCTGCAAAGTGGCCTGAAACAGTTGCTGCGGTCTCTCCAGTGCGAAACCCCCGAGGGCTTTCACACTGGAGCGGTGCGCTAGCAGGACCGTAAAAGAAGTCGTGCTAGCAGCATCTTTGGAGTGGTGTGTATATCGCTCCTCCACCGCTCCTGCCCATTGAAATTAATGGGCACCGCTATACCGCCGGCAAAGCGCATCTGCAGATGCGCTTTGTGGTGGTTTTAACCCTTTCTTGGCCGCTAGCGGGAGTAAAAGTTCCTAGCTAGCGGCTTAATAGCGCAGCAAAATTGACAGTAAAGCACCGCTAAAAATAGTGGCGCTTTACTGCCAACGCCGCCTCAGTGTGAAAGGGGTCTAAACTTCTTTAGAGGCAGGAGAAAAAATGCTAAATGCCCCTAGGAACAGCAGAAAAAGCACCTAAGATCTTCCATAATTGGTACCTTACACCAGTCAAAGTTAGCACGCATATGTCTACCTTACCTTACCTGGACACAATAAAACTCTTGTTTCATTCATGGTAGGACTTTCCAAGTCTTACCAAATTCTGGTTGGACATCGCCCTTTTTTTGCCTCTGTAGCTAACATCTCATTTACTCCTACTTCTCAGACAGTCCTACTAGTCATGGAATCCTCCTTCTGGCCTACCAACCAGGGCCGGTGCAAGGCGAAGGTGCATTTTGCCCCCCCCCCCCCGCCACGCACGCACATGCCCACACACACCATACATTATATATGTGATCCATTAAAGGGTCACTAAAGGAAAATTATTTTTTTGCTGAAATGACTGTTTACAGGGTATAGAGACATAAAAGTTAACCGATTCCTTTTAAAAATGATTAAAAATAGATTAAATTCTATCATATAATGTGCCTCTAGTTTCACTTTCGGTTTTAAACTGGTTTAATGTTTATGTGAAGTAAAGAGACCCACAGAACAAAAACAAACAAATCCAGGGCAGTGTTTTGTTTTTAAAATGAATCTGATTGGTTCTGAGGAGTTTTAGACACACAGCTTAGACCACAGTGAAAA
Organism: Rana temporaria; assembly: GCF_905171775.1. NCBI lineage: Eukaryota > Metazoa > Chordata > Amphibia > Anura > Ranidae > Rana > Rana temporaria. The sequence continues at coordinate 440,553,574 of NC_053490.1, forward strand.
GCTGCCATGAGTTTTTTCATAAGGAGCCAGACAAGCAGGAAGTGTGGAGATCACAGCAGAATTACAGCTACTTCAAAGCAAAAACGAACAATGAGGACATGAAACCAGGACTGCAGTAAGGTAAAGGAAGCTATTTAGCTAAAAAAAAAAAAATTCCTTTAGTGATCCTTTAAGCTTTATTGGTTATAATGCTTAAAGTGATCGTTTAACTTATTTATCTTTTACAGAGAAAGATAGCAAACAAACTATTTGTGGTTTTGTAAAGTGCATTTTTTTTTTAACAGGAAACTTTAAAAAAGGGAGGTCTCCCAATCTGTGCACCGGGCACCGTTGCTCCGCCTCCTGCAGCCCTCGCTTCTTCACATCATGCGGCTGAGCGGCCAGGGGAACCAGGGGCGGTGCCACTTGCGTCACTCACTGACGTAGGCCGCGTAGCCAAGGACGAGACAGTGAGACTGTCACACACTAAGACAGTGACTGCACAGGTCAGCGCCGCTGCGCGGACTCGTCCTTCAGATGCTGCCCGCAGCGGCAGCCCACACCACACACACTATCTCGATGATCGGGCGACTGTCACGGACTGGACGATTTTCCGCCCTGTTCCTGGCGCTGTAAGGCAAGTGCCCATGTTGCCTTGCGCTAGCACCGGCCCTGCTACCAACTTCCGAACAATTGTGGCTCACATTTTTATAGCTGTGCGGCTGGCTATTGCCATTAAGGGGAAATGCCCCCCCCCTCTTGAGGAGGGCATTACTATCTTAAATGATCATTGCCACTTTGGATATGATAGATGGACTTGTGCCTTATTTCAACCTCACTAACTGTGCAATTTGGTTGCCAAAGCACATTTCCAAATGCCTAAATTCTTAAATCAGCTGGAATTCTTGGCTTACTAATCCCAGAAGCCTAGTCTTGCTGAGGTAACCTCTTTATCCCAAGCCATCTATTTTTGTGTTGCTCCTTGAGCGGAAGGAGGCCATATCCCTGTCAGTTGGACTGTCACAGGATAGTTGTCTTGTTCTAGTCATTGTCACAGTGTGTGGACTACCTTCTCACTGACACACTCTAATATCCTGTTAACCACATCTTGCCGTATGGCTGCTTGCTGTATACCATTATCCTTTGTTAAGTCTGTATTTACACAAAAACAAAACAAAAATCTATGGGTAAAAAAAAAACAAAAAAAGTTTCAGTATGCATGAGGCCTAAGGATTACAATTAGTTGTAGTATCTTTTTTTATTTACGGAGTGCTTAATGACAGTATATTGAAAATCTCTAACCTAGCAGTCTGTGGAATCAATTAATGCGATATCTATCAATCGATATATTATCTGTCTATTGGACCATCTATGAGATCATTCAATCTATTTATGAGATCTATTTATCCATCTATAAGAGCGCTCTCAGAGTTCCTTAACTCAATCTATCACCCAATCTATCCACTGTATGTCTATCTATCTAGATCAATCTATCTATAGGATTATTTATCAATGGTATAAATCTATGGGATTGGTCTATCTATGGGATTGGTCTATCTATGGGATTGGTCTATCTATGGGATTGACTGATCAAAATATCTATGAGTGAGATTTATCAATCTATAAGATCTCTTTCTCAATCAGTCTATCTATTCATCTAATTAACAAAAGGGTAGGCTAGTGAACATCCTTGTAAAAAGATAATGACCCCGGTAAAAACAGAGGTATGTAGAATCACAGGCAAAAAGAAGGATCACTCCACAGGACTCAACAGCAGGAGGAATATTCAATAAAGTATTTATTGTGGTTGGGTTATTGGGCAGGGCGCAACTCACCGTTCTCAAGAATCTATCAGTAAAGTCTCTTGACTAAGCAAATATTATATAAGAAGATAAAAATAAATGCCCCCATCATTTTTCAGTGTTATATTGGAGCAAGGAAAGAAATTTTCGAAGACAAATCTTCTGTTTATTAGATCTCCCATTTAAATTTCCAGACACGGCCCTCAATTCTCAGTAATAATAACCTAAATTCCATTTAGTGTTTATTTGAGCAGTCAGGATAAAGTCATTTCTTATTATCTCCCCGCTGTGTAAAAAACAGCTGGAAGGTAGGAAGTCAGCAAGCATTTTCACCAAAAAGTAATTATTGTAAGTGACATTTTTACTGCTGGCGTGCCATAAGGCGTACTGTGCATTCAGAAGGACAAGTTGCTGAAATGAAATGGCAGGGTGCTCTGTGACATTTTGACAAGAACCCAAACATTATTTATCTGATGACTGGTCTGATACTCTTCTTTACAATACGACCAGAGTAAGGACATGCTAAAATCAGTCTAATTCTCTCTGGCACAGAGGAGGTATGCGGTGCGGCATTTTACAAGAGTGGCAGTTTATGCAGCATTGAGTGGCAAAAGATTCAGATGGATAAAGCAGTGTGAAGAAGGGCATGTGCCCTTTTTGTACAGCCACTCAAGCTTTAGATTTAGTATAAAATAAAAACAATATACAAAAAAATGAAATTTAGCACAATTTAGCATTTTGTTGTATTGGATGAAAAAAATGTACAATGTAATTAAGGATACATTCCTTAGGCCCCTTTCAGACGTCCGCTCCGCCTGTCCGTTATTACAAGTCCGTTAACGGACTTGTAATGAATCCCTATGGGATCGCGTCCGTTAGCGGATGGAGCATCCGCTAGCGTCCGCGTCCGTCGGGATCCGGTTTTCGGACGGAAGAAAACCCTATTTTTCTTCCGTCCGGCGGAACGGAACTGATGCAGACGGACAGACGGTCTGTCTGCATCCGGTTCCCCATAGGGCAGAGCGGAGCTGAGACAGGGCGGTCCCTGCACTGTGTGCGGGGACCGCCCTATCCGCCGACAGCTGAGCGGGGATCCCCGCTGAGACGACGGAGACACACGGAGCGGACCCAGAAACGGTCCGCTCCGTGTGAAAGAGCCCTTAGCATGAGTTTACTTCGCTCTCACTAAACCGGATACTACTAGGACCTCTCTGAGGCTATAGCAAAATAACCTCATAATATTTGAAGTGATGTCACAGCGCAAACTCACTGGAGACCATTGCAATTGGCTTGTGTGCCAACGTATGACATGGTAAGCCATACAAACTGCATTCTTGGGCTTTGTCTCTCTCCATAAATATGGTCTATAGATCAGACAGATTGATTGTCTTTTAACATACTATAGTATATGTGAACCTATTTTAGTTATTATTTAGATTACATTAGCCAATGTCTGGTAAAACAAAACCCAGAAAATATTTAATTGCGAAAACAAACAAAACTTCACATTTATTAATGGAATACAAATACCATCTTTGCTAACAAAATTATAATCTCTTTCCAAATTATTAAGGCTAGGTGAAAAAAAGGGAAGTATGATTTATTCTTTTCACCAAAAAGTGTTAGTAACTTGGGCTCCAATATTCAAAGGTTAAACTGTGATTTTTTTTTTAATATTTCCTATTTCCATTTTCTGTTACTTTCTTATCAGTGAAATGATGACAGGTGTAAACTCTAACCTCAAATGACTACTATGTGAAAAATAATGCCTATATATATATATATATATATACTATAATAAATGCATAACATGCAGGACCATCTTTAATACTGATTTTCCAACGTCTAAAGGTTTTGGTGATCGATGGCTCCTAAAATTCAAGAATGTATTATCTACATGAACAAAAGAAGCATTGTTATAAGGACATGGTGCGTGGTTCCAAGGTTCTATACTAAGCGAAGGTTAATGGGTCAGAAATGGATTTTCCCAGGGCACCTAATCAAACACACAAAGCTTTGTGCAAGAACACAAATGGACATGCATACATGAATATTTTGCTTTTTTTTTTCTTGCAATCTACGTTAAAGCGCACAGCTGGGGCTGGCATAAACAGAATATCTAGTCCACGGATTTCTGGAATTGCATTAGACTTTTTAAGACTCGACGCTCTTGTATCAGAAGCTAAGAAATGGATTCTATCGTCCCACACACATTTTTAAAATGGATGATTCAGAACTAAAAACTGACGGATAGTGCAAATAACAAAATGAAATACTGATAACATTTTTTGTTGCCATTTAGAAAACTGGCAAATATGAACCCTTTCCTCAATTTATCACGAGTGCACAAAACAAATGGAATTTTCAATATACGATCATCCAGTTTGAACTGCGGCATTACCATCTTTCAGTTGTCCATAAATCAAGCAGTAAGAACAAACAGGACGTGGCATGAGATTTGCATTTCAGTGTGCCACCACAGCCCTGTGGACTGGACCAACATTCAACCTATGAGCTCACTAGTACCTAGTAAGATTTTGACTGTGAGCGTAGGAATTAAACCGTCTAAAAACAAAAAAACAATATGCTAAAAGCAAAAGTCCATTACATATTATGGATAATAATAATCACAACTTTGTACAATGCCAATTGATAACGAAAATGCGATACATGTATTAGTTTGCTATGAGGCCCTTTGTTGTGTTTATTGTCATTATAGGAAAAATGCAGCCACAAAATAACATACTGGAACTGACTACACAGGTGCAAACTAGGGCCATTTGAATACATGAAAAAGACTGTGCATGCATTTTTCATGCAGGAAAAAAACAAAAACGCACTTGACTGCATCGTGTGTGAACTAGCACTAACTGTTAAAGTACTGTATTGAATACAGTTTTATCTTTGTCGTCCTTTTTTGGTATCTCAGGGTTTTCTCCAGCCTTTGATGAGGCAAAATATTTAAAAAGTTTGAAGACAACTTTTGAAGTTACATTAATATGTTAAAGTTTACTTGAGATTAGCTTTTTTATTTTTATTATTATTAATATTTCTATAGCGTCCCCCTCGTCCTGGGCACTCAATGAGCTTAACCACTTCAGCCCGGAAAGGATTTACCCCCTTAATAACCAGGCCATTTTTTAAGATATAGCACTGGGTCACTTTACTGACAATTGCTCAGTCGTGAGACGCTGTATCCAATGTCCTTTTTTCCCCACAAATAGAGTTCTCTACAGTTTTTATTTTTTGCGCTTTAAACAACAACAACAAAAAAAAACATCAATTTAAAAAAAAATAAAAAAAAATTATATTTTTTTACTTTTTGCTATAATAAATATCCCCCCCCCCCCAAAAAAAGTAAAACAAATACATTTCTTCATTTCATCAGTTTAGGCCAATATGTATTCTAATACATATTTTTGTTAAAAAAAAAAAAAATGCAAAAAGCGTATATTTGATTGGTTTGCACAAAAGTTATAGCGTCTACAAAATAGGGGATAGATTGATGGCATTTTTTATTATTAAAATTTTTTTTTTTTACTAGTAATGTCGGTGATCAGTAATTTTTACACATTTTTTGGGGGACAAGTGACATTTATACAGCGATCAGTGCTTTAAAAATGCACTGATAACTGTATAAATGACACTGGCGGAGAAGGGGTTAACACTAGAGGGGCGATCAAGGGTTTAGGTGTGTCCTAAGGAGGTGTTTCTAACTGTGGGAGGAGTGTACTGATAGGAAGTACAGAGAGATCGCTGTTCTTGATCACTGGGAACAGACAATTACATTGTACTCCCCTGTCAGAATGGAGATCTGTTTGTTTACATTGACAGATCCCTGTTCTGCCTCTTTGTGAAGCGATTGCGGGTGGCCGACAGACATTGCGGCCACGTGCATCGGCTCTGGTGCCACGTGCGCCCCCGTTATATCTCTTAAACGAACCGCCATACCGGTATGGCGATTCACACTATAGAGCCGACCTGACGCTGTATCTTGGCGGCGGGTTGGCTGTCTGACTTTATTTGACAGCAGTAGGAGCCAAAGAGGAGTCCCGGACAGCAGAGACATGCCTACAACATTGCTGGATTTAGATGGATCACAGATAAGTATTAGGGGGGCTGCTGCACACAGGTTTGTTATCTAAAAAAAAAAACTTCTGCCCTTACAATCACTTTAACTGCAGTACAAACTGATGGGAAGGCAGCCATCGTGGGCACACTCAATAAAATATCATACTAGGGCCAATTTTAGACAGGGACCAATTAACCTACTAGCAGGTCTTTGGAGTGTAAGAGGAAGCCAAAGCCTGTATTACCAACCAGGTCCCTGTGGGGTGACTGCAGTGTGTTCACCTCCAGGACTAAACTCTTCCATCCGGCTGCTCTGTCCGCTGACATGCGCAGGCTGTACAGAGTGCCAGGACATGAACAAAACTACTTCAACACCCTCTTCCCCACCTGCTCAACTCTGGGATATGCCAATTGTGATGTGAATCACGGGATATATAGTGGCAGCATCAGACACGGGGGTATGTGTGAACTTTCTGACCAGTGGCAGTGCGTCCATAGAGGGCGCAGGAGTGCCGCCCCCTCTTGCTCCTGCACCGCCACTGAAAAACAATACATAGATTCATGCATTGCATGAATCTATTTATTGTCGCTGCCGCCCACTATTCAGATGGCTGGCCCCCTGGTGAGCGCCGGCCATCTGAATAACGGCAGCTGGTTGGCTTTGGAAGTGTCTATCAGAGCCAGCGGCTCTGATAGGCTTTCCGATTACAGCCCGAGGGCTGTAATCTGCTTTCGAATAGTTAACCAGGAGACGCATGGGGTGTGCGTTCCCTGGTTAACCTGATTGGCTGAAGCGACATCGAGAGTGGGACTCGGGAGAAGACATTGAGGGAGCGCGGAGGGAGGATGGCTGACCTAAGAAAGGGAAGTCCCGGGAGACAGGGGGGGAAAGCAATCTGGCGGTTTTTGAGGGGGGAAAACTGGTGACAATGGCATGGCACAGTGGTGACAATGGCATGGCACAGTGGTGACAATGGCATGGCACAGTGGCGACAATGGCATGGCACAGTGGCGACAATTGATGGGCACAGTGGCTGCGTTTTGGCATGGCACAGTGGCGACAATTGATGGCACAGTGGCTGCGTTTGGCATGGCACAGTGGCGACAATTGATGGGCACAGTGGCGACAATGGCATGGCACAGTGGCGACAATGGCATGGCACAGTGGCTGCGTTTGGCATGGCACAGTGGCGACAATTAATGACAGAGTTGCTGCGTTTAATGGCATGGCACAGTGGTGACAATTGAAGGGCACAGTGGCTGCATTTGATGGCATGGCACAGTGGCGACATTTTTATGGCACAGTGGCGACAATTTTATGGCACAGTTGCTGTGTTTGATGAGCACAGTGAGGCTACAGTTGATGTTTTTTTTTTATTTTTGTTTGTTTGCGCCCCCCCCAAAAATTTTGAGCACCCGCCGCCACTGTTTTTGACTGTATATGAGAGAAGCACAAGCCCTAAAAAGATGGCAGCGCCAATTCAAGGTAAGCCGGATAAAGATTTATAACCTACTTTAATGGTAGCATCAAAACAAATGCAACTCTGTAATTAGAATGTCACCATTCCATATATTTTAACACAAAATTAAATAATAGAGGGTTGGCATTAGACATAATTAACATTTCAGTCCCTACATTGCAGTGGTTTAGTGGCAAGATTATTTTCTGAAATCCATTACTTAAAATTCAAGAAACACAAAGAAATCCCTTGGTGAGTTTTCGAGTTGGTGATCAGGTGTTTAATCAATATATGTATTATATACACAGTACCATCTTCCAGAGCAACCTCTGCACTTTTTATCTTTATTTACAAGCATGCTGCGGAAGATGATGAATGTGGTGACAAGCATCTGTATTATATGTCATTTGTCATTCTCTAGTCACCTTCGTTGTGCTGTCCAGCTCCTGGTAGCAAAAGCTAATGATTAAAACGCCTCCATGCAGAATACACTGTCTATTCAATTTAGGTTCAAACACAACTTTTAGATCAATGTGCTGACAGTAATACAAGACTCAGACAAGGTAGCTCAGAAGGCCATTAGCAGGACATTACACAAATTTACTGCAGTTCTCAAGAAAACTGAAGCCTATCCATATATAAGCCGATATTTTCTTATCTATTATTATTACTTCTTACATGTATAACGTATTACTTGTCCACCTTCAGTGGAAATAATATGATATTAGCTGGAAGCTGGTATGCTTTTTAATGCAACCCCAAATCAGAAAAAGTTGGGAACTGTGGTGCAGAAAAATTGCAGCAGGGGCTCTGGACTATTAAGTCAAAATGTTAAATATTTGGCTGTAGAAAAAGGTAGTTTGTTCAGGAAGGGCTGGAGAGCAGAACAATAATGAGTGTCTGCAGGCAACAGTTAAGCATGGTGGAGTTTCCTTGCAAATTGGGCTTCATTTCTGCAAATGTAACAAAAGAGCATGCACAACTGTCCCCTTTAAATCCTACTGTTGACACACTGCAGGTGTGTTGCGTTTTTAAAAGTCCTGCATGCTGCATCTATGGTGCTCCCTTTCAAAAATGCACCAAAAACACACCCCCTTAGTGGAATCAATAGAGATGCATCAAAAATGAATTGCAGTGCATTTTTAGTGCGTCTTTTGAGTCACATGTCAATGTCAATTATAGAAATAAATTTTTGCTTTTTTTTATCCTTTGTAGCATATCAGCACTGTTGACCTCCCGCAACCACTTCCTGGCTACACACATGCAGGGCAGGTTTCCCAAGGGCGACGACAGTGGACCATGTCTGTTCAATGTATGTTGGCATGGCGAATTGCAGTCTTTAATGCCATTACTCTATATCAGGAAGCGCATTATCAAAACTATCTTTACGGCAGGATCATCATACATCAATATAATGAAAACTGCAGATTTTAATTATGAAGACGTATTTTGGGAACCTGTGGCCCATATCGGTGCAATATGCATTGGCCCAACAGATTGCAGTCTTTAGTGGGAAAGAATATGACAAAGTCACAGTGCAGGAAAACAGACGTTTTTGGCAGGATCGTTTTATGGCACAATTATGCATGAGACGATATTTTAATGAGGGCTGAAGATTTGGAAATGTCTTTTAAAAAATACTGTGAAATGTTAAAGCTAAAGTTTAAGACCCGATGACTGTAGCCATTCATATTATATGTCAGGAATTCACTCATCTTAAACATTTGCTGGTAGATTTGGGCAGTCCAGGGGATCAAACTTTGATTTTCCATGGCCTGCTTTTTAAAACCAAAATAGATAAGTTTTCTTGTATTTCCTAGTGTTTTCTATGTTTCTTGGGAAACACACTTCTGATCTATACACAGGAGCAAAAGGTTTAGTAGGGTAAACCAGCCAACCAGTCACATGAGCCAAATGACATCTGTAAGGCATGAGGCCGATATAAAGGCAGATAGAGCTGAAAAGAACAGTCTAGTTCAATAGACTGAATGGCTTCCACTGCTCCTTGGAGGCATGCTGTCCACTTGAAGCCTTTGCCCGACAGTGTCACAGAACATACCTAATGATCACAATGCCTTTATTAGAGCAGGCCAGCAATGACAAATTATGGCTGGCTCTTTCCTGTGTTCTGACTTCACCTTTTATAGGAGAGCAATTGTGCATAATGAATAAAACAAATCTCCGCTGAGTGCGAGGTGAAACACTGAGACTAAATGACACTTATGCTCAATGCGGCAATAATATAGTGATTATTAAGGAACATTATTTTATACAGACCTACAATATCCATACTGCTTCTTTCAATTTCAGATAAAATTGTTGAGAAAGAGTGCTTAATGTAGGACAGTCAGTAAAAGTAATTTATCATGTTCTCGCCTCACTGCTCACGTTATCAGCGAACTCATTTTCTGCATTCATCATGCAATCAGCCTATTATTTGCATATTAATCAGGCAGTGGACCATGAAAGGACTGCATCCCAGCCAAATGCTGCACTATCTCAGGAGAAACACTCAGTAATTATCATACATCAGTGTTATGATGTGGTAATTGATTAGAACATCTTTTTGTTGCCCCCAGGGAGTCCCACTTTGAATGCTGCTTAAGGCGTTTGCCATAGATTATATTTTATTAATATATTTTTTTTACCCCCTGTTTTAGAGATCTTCAACCAACTTGAAGAGTTTTGTAAACTAGGTTTTCACTGAATGATATTATTCATCTCATGTTTTAAATAATCATTTTTCTCTACATTCATCTCCAGCTGGGTTCTGAGTATTAGATCTGAATATCAGCCACTTCTATGTGATTACTTGGATTTGTCAAGTACTAGGCTTTATCACAGTGCCTAGGAAAACACAGCAGTGTTTGTATTAGTTATGAAACCAATAACAGTATGCATTATATTTGTATACAGGAACATAACTTCCCTTTTCCAGGTCTGATGTATAATTGCATAATGTGAAAACATCATTGCACATTTCCAGTCTTGTCATCTAACCTTCTTACAGCAGGAGCTTTATGTACAAGTTGATGTATAAAAAGTGCTAGAAATTTTTTTATTGCTTCCCACAGCAACCAATTGGAGTCATTATTTCATTTTCAAGCTTAAAGCAGAACTAAACCCTCCTATACTTTAAAGCCAGGGCATCTGCCATCTTAGCATCCTTGACTGTAAAGGATAGGAGGGTTTAGTTCTGCTTTAAGGTCCCTTTCGCATGGGGTGGACTCCGTCAAGCGGATCTGCCTGCTCAGTGGGGGGATCTGTCCACTGAACCCCGCTGAGCAGGCAGATGACAGGTTCGTGTCCGCTCTGACATCGACACAACCCACTGTTCAGATGAAAATGGACCTCCTGTCTTTTTCCATCTAACTGTCAACTGATCCGTTGGATCCCCACTTGTCTGTTTTTGGCAGACTGGGTCAGATGCAGGCAGGTGTAAATAGACACATGACCGTTTACATCCACCTACCCTTAGAGAACAATGTGTGGTCAGATTAGGTCTGCCAGAAAAAAGGACAGGCGGAACCGATTGGCCTGCTCATGTAAAAGGGATACAGTAGTATTATTCTACCATAATTGAGCAAACCAACAGCAGTCCAGTGGACGGGCGGGCAACAATAACATAAGACTAACATGCTCACATAACGGAACTGGGGGCAGCCTTACACCTCAAAAATGTATCAAGTGGGGCCTGAATATTTATGTGTAAAAACGTAGCGAACGTTGAACAGAAGACTATGCGGCACCTCTCCAAAACTGGGAGACAGTTACCTGATGTGGAAACGTCCAAGATGCAATCACAGATCTACTGGAGTACATCTTGACAGGAAAGGGTGGAACCCTGTCCTGAAAGTGGTTGTAAACTCTGTTATACCACTTGTAAGTACAGATAAGCCTATAATAAGGCTTACCTGTAGGTACTGTAAATATCTCCTAATATTGCACAGTTTAGGAGATATTCACTATATGCGCTGCTGCCGACGTCATCGGCGCATGCACACTGAACAGGCAGCTGGTGCCATTTCTTCAGTACCTGTGCCACGACTGGCGGCCCCCGCGCGTATTGCGTGACGTCATCGTGGCTCCTGCCAATTACAGCACCGGAGCACGCGAACCTGGAAGTAACTCCGGTGAAAGATGTTGGATGTGGGAGTGCAGTGCGGGCGGCACTACAGGGCATTGTTCTAAGGTAAGTATTTCATAATGAGCTAGTATTTGATGCATCAAAAGCTTTATTTTGATGTACTGGAGTCAGATTGAGAGAGAAAAAAAACCAAAAAACATAATGATTGAGATAAAAGGCCGAAACCACCTTAAGAAAAATGGAGGCTCTAGGCTTCAACACCACCTTATCCTTTTTAAGACCAGATATTTGTCCTTTACAATGCAGGGCTTCCAGTTCAGACATACAACTTGCATAGATGATGGCACTAAAAAAAGCAACTTTGTGAGTGTGAGCTTAAAGGGCAACCCTCCATAATAGGCCAAAAAGCTGTTGTTGAAGAGCCAAGAGAACCACATTTAAATCCCATGGATTCACAGGTGGCTGTATAGGAGAAGCTACATTAGAGACACCCTGAACAGAAGAAGTCTTGACCAACAAATAGGAGGCTAGCTGTCTTTTAAAAAAGATTGCAAGGGCCAACATTTACCCCTTAATGGTGTTCAGGGCCAAATGGAATGGAATACCCTCCATCTCGGTCCAACAGAGTAGACAAAAAAGGAGGTTGGTGGAGGAAAGAGTAGATTAGGTTGCAATTATCTCAATGGAGTCACCAGAGCATCCACTGTTTCTGCCAGATGATCTCTGAATCTGGAGAGAAACCGGTTTAGTTTGTTGTTGAACCTAGTGGTCCACCATCCAATAAGCCCCAACCAGAGACAGAATCTGAAACACCATCCCACCCAGGTCTAGACGCTGCCACGCTGGGTTGAATGAAAAAAATAAGGAATAGTGAGTACTAAACTTAAGGCTAGCAGAGGTTCCAATAACTTACTGAACACTTGGGGTGTGGAAGACAAATGGTAGGGCTACAAACTGGTGGTGTTGCTCTTCCACAGCAAAACGAATGTAGCGTTGATGCGCTGGAAAGATAGGGACATGCAAGTATGCATCCTTGATGTCCACAGAAGCTATAAAATCTCCCTGATAGAGGGAAGACATGACAGACCAGGTAGATTCCATGTGAAATTTTTGGACTTGAATGAAGAGATTTAAAAAGCCTTCATATCCAAAATAGGTTGAATGTCCCCTTTTAGTTTTGTAACATTGAAAAGTTTGGAGAAAAAAACTTTTTATCATCTGAGAAAATCTTGGGTAAAATACATGTTTTCCCATTTCTGATTTAGGCTTCTTTAGCTGGGACAAACAGGTACTTTTCACCTTAGGCTAGCAAAGGAAACAGATCAGAACAAAATCATCTAGCAAGGATTTGTAAGACACTTCATCATGTAGAGCCTCAGCAAGAGTGGGTCTAGGGGCCTCTACTGCTGTAAGACACAGATTCAGGAGGCTGTGCAGTGGCTCTGGACCTGGAAAGAGCTCTGTAGCTAACACGGTACACAATGATCTGTATTAGGTCTGTCTGCAGACAGCGTATAGTGCCTGAAAGTCACATATCAGTTAGGCCCTGCAATCTTCAGTCTAGTTCAGGGCTCAGGTATAGCCTCCAAAGCTATTGCTGAGGATGCCTTGAACCAGGTAGCTGCATAAAGAGCTCAGCTAAAATAATTTACGAAAACACATAATCATGAAAAGGAGAAAATGACCAGAAACATGGTAAACCTGTCTTAATAGAGAGAGTGCATAAACCCTGCTAAACACGTGCAAAGCATTTTTTTTATTTTTATTTTTTACTCACTCTTATAGCCGATTTGCTCAAAAATCTACTGCTTAAAGAAACACAGCAAAATCGTGACAACCAATAAAAAAAAAGAATACAGTATATGCCCCTCAAACTTGAAAATTCGGCATTTAAACTGTTTTAGGCGATGCAGCCTACAAGCTGGTGGCTGTAATTTTTCACAACCTGGTAGCTCCAATAATTACATCCCTAAAACGGACACTATATTCAGCTTAAAGTAGAACTATAGGCAACATTTTTTTTCTTCAGTCTAGCCCCTTAGACACAAGCCGAATGTCGGGCGGCATCTGCCAGTTCAATAGAAACCTAGTAGACACTGCTAGCTTTTTTTCACGTAACCCAGTGGGCTGAAGAAAAAACCTGACAGCTCAGGTTGGATTTTTTCCTACTGAACTGGCCGATGCCGCCAGACATTCAGCCCATGTGTATGGGGCTTTAGGTTATCCCTCCAGCAGCTGGTACTCTCCACTGCACCTTCATTGTGGGAGGACCCCTCGATGTCCTCACATACAATGTTGGTCCTGCATTGTATGCAATGGCATCGAATAGTGGGCAGCCGCACAATGGTGCAGGGAAGCTGCTTTGCGTGACTGGTCATATGGCTGTGAAAAAGCCTGTGGGAGTGAGGAAGAAGTTAGGTATTCCTCTGTTTTAAAACTCCTGAATAAAAATGTTTTATGGCTGACTTGAGTTTCGATTTAAGATTCTAGTGTTGGAAAATAACAGACAGCTTTATTTTTGTACCATTTTTATATTCAGGACCAGGGTTATACTGCATTATTTTACGTTATTTGTTATATTACTTTACACGATATTACTCAAGAGTGTTCTGTATTGGTATTTTGTTTTAATGCACGTAAATAGTCCAAAAATACCACTCTTTTTTAAAACTATTATTTAAGTTATATTTATAAATTAAACTGTTTAATGTAAAATAAATGTATATAAAACTTTATTAGGCAACTAAAACTTTTAGAGAAAAGTAGTAAAAGTTCAGTCAAGTTACTTTAATAACCTTTATAAGGTAATTCAATCTGCAAACTCCTCTGTCTTCCGTGGCCCCTCCTAAGAGACTCTGAAGATTAATTGCTGTGTGATATAATTAACAAAAAGGACTTTTGTTTGTGTTCCACATTATTTTAAGCAGATCTAAACATATTGCGGACATTTAAGTCACTTATGTAGAAGCCATTATTCAAGGTATGCATTGGTTGGGGGGTGAAAAAAACAGTCCTTAATTAGCAGTTGTCTTTTGTTGTTGTACGAGTTTCTATTCCTATGGGTTTGTCTTCTGCTAAGCAGCGTGAGGTTAGACATGATGGATGATGGCTCAGAATATAGACGAACGAAGAAGAAAGACCGAGTCCCTCGGGAACACCCACAGCTGTAACTTCAAATGCAGTTTTCCACCTCCAGTATAATAATGAGAGGACACTAACCAAAATAAAGTACTCTCTGTGAGCACCTCCGCTGGTGCAACATGTACAACAGCGGAGTACAGCAAGTATGAGTATGGGGAACACAGGGCTGCTTGGATGTGTTAAAAAAAGTGAGCTTACAGAACAATAGGTCACACAGAGATCAGATCTTATGATGTCTAAAAATTACAGTAGAGGAATAGCTGTACAGATCACAGCTCTTTAGACAGAGTTACATAGAAGACTGATCGCTGGTTTCTGCAGAAACTGTCAATGTGCCCATAAAGAGTCTTTTACTAGTCCACCCTCTAACCCACCTTATCTTTGTTCCTTTTCCACTCTGCTGCTCCAGAATAGACTCTACAAATATCTAGTACTTCAGGGTATAGGGAAGCATGTGACCACCTCCCAGGTTGTACACCTGGTTCTGAGCAGCCAATCCCTGGGCCCAAAACACGGTGATGTGACAGAGGTGGTAACATCAAAAACTCTGTGTAAGCTCCATCACCATTAATGAGCTGGGAAAGGGAATAGAACTGTGGGCTTGATAAGTCCCTGTGTCCATTGTTATTTTCAAGTGGGCCACTGTAGTTTATTTACCAAGGTGTGTACTGAAGTGCAGTAAAGTGAAGCAAACCTGTCTACAACTTTAAGCACCAAACTAGGTGAAGGAATCTTTTTGTGGGGGATCTGCATGACGGCCAGACAAAAAACATTTTAGATGGTGTTATGTAGTGGTAGTTTACTTATTTCCCTTATGGCAGATATAGTTTAAATGCATTTATAAAAGCTTGTGTATTGTATGGGGGTAGGAAAAAAATCCCATTCTTATCTATTCTAAGTGCTGATATTAACAGTAGTAGAGTACATACCATGCATTGCATGTGTTTATGTATTTGTGTGCACCAAACAATAGACCAATATGTAATGCTCGTGATTCTGGTCTCCCTACTGTGACAAAGTTCAGCTATAATTTCACAAAAGTCACCATGTAAAGGTAAAGCACATTGCAGATCAGCTACTTTGACAGCAATGGAATGTGTTGTTCCTTATAGACATGAGAAGATTGATTAATCCAGTCAATTATTGAACACTTCTGTATAGCTGTGAGCAAAGCTCTGTGCGCAAACCCGTTGCTGGCAATAGTAAGTAGTAGGCATCAGAAATGGATTTTCCTGGATGTTTCCCATTGCTACCCTTAGATAACTTGTAATTAGTAGGCAACATAAAAAAAGTTTTCACTACTTCTAGTCATCAGAAGCCTAGAATAGATACAAACGGACTGAATCCAGTCCATTATTGGAGCCTAGAATAGATACAAACAAACGGACTGAATCTAGTCCATTACTGGAATCTTTTATATAGCTGTAGGCAGAGCTCTGTGGACAAACCCATTGCTAGCAATAGTAAGTAGTAGGGACCAGTGATCAGAAATTGATTTTCTAGGATGTTTACTATGGCTACCTTAGATGACTTACAATTAGAAGGGAACACCAGGCATCATAAAAAGGTTTACGCTACTTTTAGTAATCAGAAGACTAGACTGTATAACAAAAGGATTTGAAACAGTTTACCGCTTTCACACAATTGGTGTAGGCTTTTACTATTGGCAGATATCAGGCTGGAGGTGCTGGGAGTGAGTGTAAGCCTGGTGCTGCCAACTTACTTCGTTAGTAGTGGACAAAATATAGCTGGTGGTTGAAGTACCCTCAAAAGTGCTTACAAGACTTTGAAAAAGCCCATGTGACCACAAAATGGAACTTCTTAAAAATACACATTCCATAAAATTGCAATATTTTAAAAAACGGATTTTAAAGTTTGCCGCCAGGTCAAAAAGCTAAAATAAATCTGACCTAATACAGGCGGTCCCCTACTTACAAATATCCGACTTACAATAGGAAGTGAGAGAAAATCTATCCCTAGGAATGGAAATTCACTCCTGTAAGGCCCCATACACACCATAGAATCTATCCGCAGATAAATCCCATCAAATGGGTTTCTGCGGATAGATCCTATGGTGTGTACACTCCGTCGGATATTTATCCGCAGATAAATCTCCCCTGGGATGGATTTCCAGCAGATGGATATTTGCTGACATGCTCAACAAATCCATCTGCTGGAATCCATTCCAACGGATGGATCCGCTCGTCTGTACAGACTTACCGGATCCATCCGTCCAAAGGGATTCCCCGCACGCGTCGTAATGATTTGACGCATGCGTGGAATTCCTTATATGACAGCGTCGCGCCCGTCGCCGCGTCATAATAGCGGCGGCGGCGCGACACGTCATCGGCAGAGGATTTCAGCGCGGATTTCAATGCGATGGTGTGTACACGCCATCGCATTGAAATCTTCTGAAATCCTCGAGAGGATTTATCCGCGGATACGGTCCGGTGGACCGTATCTGCAGATAAATCCTCTCGTGTGTATGGGGCCTAAGAGTTTATATGGGAAAAAGGTGTCTCCACTGAAGCTTTATCACCAGTCCATGTTTCCCTAACAACCCAAAATCTAATTATCATTGGGACAGAAAGTGAGGCGAAATCTTCTGAACAGGGGCACAGACAGCAAAACAAATGTTACAGGGTTGATAACCCTTTCCTATGCTATTCGAAATGCTTAAAAATAGATTTTTTTGGCTGAAGCTACACTTAAAAAATTGACCTGTTCTGACTTAGAAACAGATTCAACTTAAGAACAAACTAACAGTCCCTGTCTTGTTTGTAACCCGGGGACAGCCTGTAGACCACCTAAAAAAAAATGGTTGGCAAAAAAAACTTTTTTGAGACATAGTGGAAAGGACCTAGACTTTTTTTTTCTTACAGTGTCCCTACTAAGGATGTTTCCTTCCTATTCTATCTCAGGAACAGTGTTCACAGAGCCATGAAGTGAGGGGAAATAAACACAAGACAGAAAAAAAAAGTAGAGGTTCTCTTTCTTTCCCGCTCTATCCAAAACACCTACACAAAACTTCTGAATAGATTTCCACTACACCCACTTCCAACCTATGTAAATGGCAAGTTTTGCGTAAACTGCAAATTTTAGGACCTGTTTTTTGCACGGGTTTGTCACGTTCTCAATTTTTTTTTGCGTTTTGCATTTTTATAAAAAATTTTGGCCAATTTGTTGTTGGGCAGATAAAACAACGCATCAAAAAAGCTTCAAAAACATGTAAAAAACACACTAGATGCTTTTCTGCAGCATCTCCAATAAAGTCTATTAAACCAAAAACTGTTTTGCATTTAAAAAAAGTCTCTGAAATGCAGAAGCCGAAAAAAGCATAAATGTGAATGTGTCCCATAGAAAACCATGTTAGATGGATTGTAGGGACTGTAGTGCGTTTCTGCAAAAAACGCATAGGTGTGAACCAAGCCAATCCTTTTAGTGGAGACCTACGGGCAGATTCACAGAAGAAATACGCCGGAGTATCTACTGATACTCCGGCGTTTTTTCAAATTTGCCGCGTCGTATCTTTAGTTTGAATCCTCAAACCAAGATACAACGGCTTTTGGCTTCGATCCGACAGGCGTACAGCTTCGTACGCCTTTGTGATCGTAGGTGTAATACTTCGGCGCCCGCTGGGTGAAGTTTGCGTGGTTTTCCGTGTCGAGGATGCTAATTAGCTGTTTACGGCGATTCACGAAGGTACGCGAGGCCATCGCATTCTCTTACGTCGTCGCTAGTCGGCTTTTCCCGGCGTATCGTTAAAGCTGGTATTTCGTGGCCTATCTTTAGACTTGTCATGTTAAAGTATGGCCGTCGTTCCCGCGTCGAATTTCAATTTTTTTTTTGCGCAAGTCGTCCGTGAATAGGAAAGGACGTAACTCACGTCGACATTCAAAAAATGACGTCGGTGCGACGTCATTTCGCGCAAAGCATGGCGGGAAATTTCAAAACGGAGCATGCGCAGTACGTTCGGCGTGGGAACGCGCCTAATTTAAATGATACACTCCCCATTTGAATTAGGCGGGCTTGCGCCGGACGGATTTACGCTACACCGCCGCAAGTTTACAGGCAAGTGCTTTGTGAATCAAGCACTTGCCCATAAAACTTGCGGCGGTGTAACGTAAATGCAATACGTTACGCCGCCGGAATTCTACGTGAATCTGGCCCCTAGGTTCTAATGATTTGACTATTCCACGCAATTCATTAGAAAATGTAAATGAAAAATGTTGTCATTGCAGATCGTCACCAAAACATCTTGAACCAAAGCCATTCTCCATAAATTATAATTTATTTATTTTTTAGGTGTAAAGTCTTCTTCTAGAAGGCAGTCACTGTCACGTTGCTTTTTGTTCATATCAACTTCCATATTATATGCTTTCTACATTTTAGATCTATCCAGCATTGCATTACAGTAGACAGAGCAAGCTCAGTGATAGCTACCAGAATGTGCTGCATGATGGCAATGGGGCACAATAGGAGCATAGAAAGCTCCTCATCATAGGCCACAGCTACAGTTCAAGTATCCAACAAAAAAAACATATACTGTACAACATCAAATTCAGTTTAAAAACCACGCTTGTTTTATCTTTGGATGTTTGCAAAAAAGGTATACTGCTGCCTCATCCACACCAAACACTCTGAATAATTATGTGCTGAATCTGCAAAAAACATTTTGTACTTTGAAAACCGAAAATGCTGGTTGATGAAGAAAATTTACATTTAAAATGCCACAGATAATTTTCCTAAGCACAGCCAAATATCAGAAGAGCACGTAGAGCCAGCCTACATATAACCTTACTTAGATCACGGTGGAAAAAATAAATAAAAAGATTCACTATAAAGTACCTGGACTTGGACATCCTTCAATAACAGGATCCTGCTGAGTTGCCGCAGATTGCAGGGCTATAAATGGAAACAAAAGGTAAGTCAGCAAAGGGGATATGGCAAATATCAGCTTTGCAAGAATCGTCATACATCAGCACTTTCTTTGCCACAGGGCACTAAAACCCATGGAATGCAGTGCCCGCCACGGGCGGAACAAATCTCACTTTCCACACAAGTAAATGAGTACAAGAGCTCGGCAGTACAGTGCCTCCCTGTCATTCCTGTCTGATAGAATTATCCAAGGTCATATTCTGACTATATCACTGCTTGCTGCCAAAATCCCTTTAAATAGAGTAAAAAAAGGAAAATTAGGTAGTGTACAGCAAAGCTCACACAAAGTTTTTATTTATAGTACCTTGTCCTTGTTGCTGTCCTTGTGACTGCAAGACGCACTGCCCAAGATCCCCGTTCAACCATAGCTGCATTCTAATGAATGGTTCCCGGCCTTTTTGGGTCAGCTTGCTCCAGGGTTTCGGCCTGGACAGCATGTCGCTGACACTGCCCTGTGATAGGCCCAGCACCTGAAAATTCAACACAAAGGTTTTGTCAGAAATATTGCTCTTACCTCCATAGGTTTGGGCCTGGTTTAATCAAGTACAGGATTTTGTACCAAAGCAAGCAGATCAGTCTAGTATTATACTACCAGCTTTATAAAGTGATATGTAAGTAATAAATGCACAAAAAATAATAATAAATAAATCAAATGTACATTGCAGAAAATGTATTTACATCACTAAAATAAAAACAAGCATGCGATAAACTAAGTGAACATTGAAGCCAAACTCCAGCCAAATTTTCCATTTCATTTTGGATAGAGCGGGAAAGAGTTACAATTTATTTGACTCCTTCGGGAAGATTGTGCTCTAGGTGTTCTGAAGAAAAGGGTAAAGGGGAGGCTGCTCTCACCTGGATGTTCTAACCCTTCCTCACTTTACTAAAAATGTGTTGTTGTACCCATTGAAAAGATTTGTTCTCATTTACTGTCCTGTAAAGATGCAGGTGGATGTAAAAAACTGACAATGGCTCTAACCTTTTCCTGCTTTGTCCAAACCAAATCAGACTATGGGGGTCAAGCTTTCCTGCCCATGCAGCAGCTAAGCAATAAGCCTGCCATGTTTTCTGAATTTGTGAAAAGCTCACTCCAATGCCGCGTACACACGATCGGAAATTCCGACAAGAAAAACGTGGATTTTTTTCCGATGGAATTCTGGTCTGAGAGGCTGCTAAGAGGCCTAGAGCAACATTACAGGAGCCACAGAAGTATCTGGCAAGTACTGGTTGTGCACTACATGTGACAACAATCTCCAGTATTCTGAACTTGGCCATAATTCCAAAAAGTATGCTTTGGGGCAGTTTTTCTTCAGCTGGAACTGGGGATTTAGTCAAGGTGGGGGGGATTTATGAAGAATGGCTTCACCAGAAGAAGAATCCTTTGTATCAGGGATCTCCAAACTAAAGCCTGTGGGCCAAGTTTGGCCATCTGCAAGATTTGGTCTGCAGTTAGGGTCAGAGGCATCTTTACACAGGTCTCACAAGGTGTTTAAGTCAGCCTAAGGCCTCTGATTCTCACCAGCATCCACAACCCCCCTTCCCCCCTCCCCTGGGTCTCCAGCACAGGTTCCCCCAGGTGCACTGTCGTTGTATGTACCCTTCTTTGTTGCTAGGACTGCTGGTGCCCCAACAAACAATCACATACTTGCCCCAGGTATTACAGGAGGACAGCATTTCATCCAACTTCACTTACTGCTACGGCCATGCTTTCAGGTTCATGAGGTAAAGGGGGACTCTGTTCTAAAAGGGGCTCTGATCTATGGGGGACGCTGATGGGGACTCGTTTAGAGGGAACTTCGATGTGAGGGGGGAACTTTGAAGTAAAGGGGAACCTGATGAAGATGCTGATGTAAGGGGGGGGGGGGTCTCTGATGTAAAGGGGAATCTTGTGCAAGGGAGAAATGACTGGGACCTCGTAAAACCCATGGAAGTAAAACCTAATTCATTTAAATTTTAATAATACATTTATAAATGATTGTGATTTTTTTGGCCAGCGGACATTTGTAAAATATACAATCTGGCCTTCCTTCTAAAAAGTTTAAAGACCCTGGCTTTATTGTAAACTGAAATGGGATACTATTTTATTTTTGGTACCACTATTGAAGATTCATCTAAAACATTCACTTACCATTTTATACATGTAAGTAACCCAAAAGTCTGATTAAAAAAAAACACTACTGCATAGTGAAATTCATTATCTGCAGTACACACAAACAGGAAAACTGACTTAAAGTGGTTGTAAAGGCTAAAGGTTTTATACGTTAATGCATTCCTTATAGTTACCTGATCTCACTGGTTCAGAGACAGCAGACACAGGCAGCATGGCTCAGGATTGAGGTCGAAGGTGTGCCACAATAGGAAGAGGGTTCATGCGGTTGCACAACAAGAAGAGGAGGAGGAGCCAGAATCGCTGGCGGGGGACCCAAGAAGAATAGGATTGGGGCTACTTTGAGCAAAAAAATTGCACAGAGCAGGAAACTATAAACCTGTTTTTCTTTTTTTTAATTAGCCTTTACAATCACTTTAATCTTATTTAGCAACATTAACAATTTCAATGATGACTTTATAAATGCTCACATAATCCACGGTTGTGTCATTTGTCCATATACACACTGTAAAGCTGGAGCAATGAAATCTGGAGAAAATGGAGCAGTTACCTGTATCCACCAGTAAGTTTCATCTTCATTTAAACAGACTAGGGTGGACTGCTCCATATGACCAACTAGCTTCATACATGCTTCAGAAGCCTAATCCAATGTGACTATGCACACTAACATGAAATCACAGTTTGATCAAAGCAAACAGGCACAAACGTATGGAATTAACATACTGTTACCTATAACTTTAATTCAAGCAATTCTAAGAAGCTAATACAAGCATTCAGTGAGCTACTACTGTTATCCGACAAATACTTAAACTGCATTAAAAGTCATAAAGGGGATGTGTAATCCTCTGCAGAATAAAATCACAAAGCTCTCTACAGGATCATGGGGGGGGGGGTGTTCCTGAGGGCTGTTCTGTATTAATTTAAGCTTCCAAGGTAGGTTTTAATCTGATTGGTGACTAAAAGAAATGTGAACTTTTGGGCCCAGATTCTTGTTCAATGGGCGTATCTCTGCGGCGTCCCCGCACCGAACGAACTGCGCATGCGCCGTCCCTAAAATATCCCAGTGTGCATTGCTCCAAATGACGTCGCAAGGACGTCATTGGTTTCGACGTGAACGTAAATGACGTCCAGCCCCATTTACGGATGACTTACGCAAACGACGTAACTTTTTAAAATTTAGACACAGGAACGACGGCCATACTTAACATTGGCTGCGCCTCATATAGCAGGGGCAATTTTACGCTGGGAAAAGCCTAACGTAAACATCGTAAATTTACTGCGTCGGCCGTGCGTACGTTCGGGAATTTGCGTATCTAGCTAATTTGCATACTCGAAAAAATTGCAGTTTAGATCCGACGGCGTAAGAGACTTACGCCTGTCGGATCTAATGGATATCTATGCGTAACTGATTCTAATGCCGCGTACACACCATCACTTTATGTGATGAAAAAAAAAACGACGTTTTTAAAAACGTCACTTTAAATGACCGTGTGTGGGGGAAAACGTCGTTTTATGTCTTGTGAAAAACGTCAAGAAAAAATTGAAGCATGCTTCAATTTTATGTGTCATTTTTTACTTCACAGAAATTGACCGTGTGTAGCAAAAAACGACGTTTAAAACTACGTTTTTACACCCCTGCATGCCCAGAAGCTAGTTATGAAGCGAGCTTCAATGGAAAAACGTGGTGAACGTAACCTCGCTTTGCTAGAGCATTGTGAAAAAAACGATGGTGTGTAGGCAACTTCGTCTTTGAAAATTGAAGTTTCAAAAACGTCGTTTTTTACTTCACAGAAAATTTCGTTTTTTTTCATCACATAAAGTGATGGTGTGTATGCGGCATCAGAATCAGTCGCATAGATACGGCGGCCCAGATTAGGACTTACGACGGCATACATGGCGCTGCGCCGTCGTAAGTCCTTTGAGAATCTGGGCCCTGGTTTATACTTGTGCGAGGAAGCAAATCACCAGCAGATGGGTTTCAAAATAATCCAGATCACAGAAAAAGGAGATGAATGAGACCTGATGTAGTAGTGTCTAAAAGTTGAACAACTAAGTAGGTAAGCTGTGCTCCTTGTTCAAGATTTCATTTTCAATCTCTACAGTAGTGTATCTTTAAATTTTTCTGTTAGATGTTCCACAAGGTCACTGGCATAGGTGCCCTGAGACATTTGCAGACATTGTTATCTAAAAGTCTACAAGCTTACAAATGTACTGTATTCCCTAACACAAAGCATCTTTCAGCAATTTTTCAGACTGGCTGTATTGTGCTGTGCCAACCCAAACATTTATTTATCATATCTGTGTCAAGTACACGTTTTGACAGTCCAGGAACAACATCTACCTTCTGCCAACATGGGCTGTGAGCAGCTGCATTGTATGATTTATTAGAGTGTGTGCAAATCAAGACAAATCAAGCAAAGACTGTATCAAGAACTGCTTGTAAGCAAAGCACCCATGCCAGCGTTTTCTTTGGAAAGCTGTGTAGGTAATAAACAGAGCTTGCAAATGGGAAGGTAAGTTAAAATAATACACACGCTTACCTTTTCACCGAATATCCTTTGGCAGATTCCATTTTTTGCAAGTTTCTCTTTAACTTGACGGGTGAGCTCGATGGTGTCTACTTCCTGGTACATGTACACCTCATACTGTTCAGGAGTTAGTGGAGGGACAGACGGTTTGGCTGGTTTGGTTAATGATACAACCGGCGATGAAGGCAACGGACTGTTCTGGGGCGTTTCACTGCGGCTGACTCCCGTCATGCTGATTTCCGAGCTCTGCGAATAAGGAGACTCAGCATTTGGCCACTCCTTCCAGTACTCTGAAGAAGACGAGGGCCCTTGTCGGTCCGGCCTGTTCTGAGTGATAAGTTTCTCCTTTGTGCAGTTGGACTCTTCAACTTTTGTGTCTTCAGGTGGTGCCGTTCTCCTTTCATGTGGAACTGTGTTCCACCAATGGTCTTTCCATGCAGTACCTCGTCCCAGCTCATTTTTCACGTGCCTTAGCATTCCCTGCGTAGATTCGGTCATGCTATGAATGTCCAACATTGATGTCTCTTGGGGCTCTTTTTTTACGCTACAAAGGCTCTGTAAGGTAGAGATGCCAGAGTCCAAAACTGGTGTGTGTTTCTTCAGGGACATGGATAAGGGAGAGTAACTAGACACTGAAGACACTGCAGTGGTAGAGATAAGTTTTGGAGAAATGATGGCAAGATCAGCTTGGGACAGAGATGCCGTTTTTAAGGCAGGTTCAAAAGCAGCTTGCTGGGCTTCCATTTCTCGTCTTGCTTGTTGTAGAATGGACCGAATAGTGTCATCAGAATTACCACTGCTAGATGCTGAAGAGGGCTGAGCCGGCTCAACTGCAGGAACAAGTTTAAAAAAATTAGATACAAATTTTAATAACCTAATCAACAGTCAGACCCGGTTCACACTGGGGCGACTCGTCAGGCAACGCAGCCGCCTGACAAGTTGCGTCCCATTCTAGCGAATAGAACGGTTCTAATAGGAGCGACGCAAGTCGCTCCGACTTAGAAAAAGCTTTTTGTACTACTTTGGGGGCGACCTGCATTGACTTCTATACAGAAGTCATTTTGCAAGTCGCCTTAGTTGTTGTCTTCATGTCGCCTGACCGAGTCGCCCCCGAAGTCGTGCCGCCCCTGTGTGAACCGGCTCTTACAGCCTGTAAAATAAGGTGTTTTTACTTACCATAAAATCGATTACTTGGTGTCCAAAGGGTTAAAGGAATTCAGAAACAGTTATTACCGCCTACAGAAAGTTTAGGATACTGGTAAACAGAAAAATTGCAAGCCAACCCCTTTGTATTCCCCTCCTCTACCAAGCATGCCTCAGTTTTGTGAAAAGCAGTAGCAGAGAAATGAAAATATATGGAGGGGTGTAACCCCTGACACTGATTGGACCCCAAGAAATATATTTTACAGCAAGTACAAAAATCGTATATTCTCTCTCGTCCACTGAGGGACACAGGAATTCAGAAAAAGTTGGGATGCTCAAAAACAGTGAGGGGTGGTCAAAAGACATTGAAAGATCAATGAAGGCAATGGGAACCATCTGCACAAAGGGCAACCTGAAGCACCAATGCCCATATCTGAACCAGATGAGGTAAAATTTACAGCAAGATAGGGAAAGTTGCCAACATCAAGGAAAGGCCCCAGAGCATTAACCTGATGCTCAAGACCTTGACAAAAATGATCACTCTTAAGGAAAAAAGGCTAGCCCAGCATGTCCAGTCCAACAGGGTCCAGGTATGGCCTCCAAGGCTAAAGCTGCACACAATTCTGGATAGTGCTTATCAAAAGTCCAGCTCAAACAACAGCAAGAAAGAAATCTTGATTGAAGTCACTGAGATAAAGGCTTTCAACCTTCTAGGACACTTGCAAAAAATGGGAGGCATGTGGGGTAGAGGAGGAGTTATACAGGGGCTGGCTTGCAATTTTTATGTTTGTCAGTGTCCTAAGGCCCCGTTCACACCTAGGCGTATATACGCCTGTAGTGTGAACGCCGCTGCCGCCCCGACACGCCAGAGGGATGCTTTAGCATTGCCCTCTATGGAGATGGTTCACATCTCCACCCCGAACGCCTGACGCCTGCCGCCTGAAAAAAGGTCCCGGACCTTTTTTTCAGGCGTCTTTCGGCGTTCGGCTAGGAGATGTGAACCATCTCCATAGAGGGGGTCACAGGCTGCATTCACAATCGCGGCGTTTTGTCGCCGCGAATCGCGGTACAAAACGCCGCTATTTGCCGCCGCAATTCGCGGGACAAAACGCTGTGATTCAGTGTGAATGCAGCCTAAATGTACTATTGGCGGCAGTTTAACTCCCCTATTTCTGAATACCGGTGTTCTTTAATGCACAAGGATTAATGCCATATTTGAGAGTGTATTATGTTCAATCTAAGTTGAATTGGAGGCTTCACATACAACACACTAAATCAAGTGTACATAGTAAACTGTAAACTGAGAATAGACAGCAATTACTGCTTTGTAAATGTATATGTACAGTATCTCACAGCTTGTATAACAGTGTAAATTTGCTGTCCCCTCAAAATAACTCAACACGCAGCCATTATTGTCTAAACGGCTGGCAACAAAAGTAAGTAATCCCCTAAGTGAAAATGTCCAAATTGGGCCCAAAGTGTCGATATTTTGTGTGGCCACAACTATTTTTTAGCACTGCCTTAACCCTCTTGGGCATGGAGTTCAGCAGAGCTTCACAGGTTGCCACAGGAGTCCTCTTCCACTCGTCTATGACGGAGCTGGTGGATGTTACTCCCCATTCACACACAAGACCTTGCAACACTAACAAGTTACATGACATCGGGGAGGGAAAATGGCTAATTGGGCCTAATTTGGACTCACTTTTGTTGCCAGCAGTTTAGACATTAATGGCTGTGTGTTGAGTTATTTTGAGGGAACAGCAAATTTACACTGTTATACAAACTGTAAACTCACTACTTTATATTGTAGAAAAGTGTAATTTCTTCAGTGTTGTCACATGAAAAGATAATAAAGTATTTACAAAATGTGAGGGGTGTACTCTCTTTTGTGAGATACTGTATAAACTAAGTTTAAACTGCCACTTTAATCATGTAGTCTGATGATGCAGTCTATCTGAAGAGCTAAGAAGATGGAACTGAAAGGAAATGTACACTGGGTGATGGTACAGTGTTCAGATGTATGAATCCTTAAAAGGAGTTTTCCACATTCATGTAAAAAGCCCTTCAGCTGATCAGCAGCGAGTCAGTAGATTTGCATGGCAGAAGCCAAGTTGCCTTTTCCTTATAGCTGAAAAGTCTGAAACTCCAGTTATCTGTTTTTAGCAATCTGCATTTCTACACTCCAAATTTAACAAATCTTCCCTTAAAGCAGGACTACAGGCATATAACCAAATGAACATCTAAAATGCATGTATCTGAACTGTTCTTTACGTTTTTGAAAGATTTGTCATGACTAAAACATTTGGGTTGATTTACGAAAGAAATAGAGACTGTACACTTCATTGTGAATGTTCATTTAGCATAGTAAACAAGGTGAAGCTGTATTCACTTTAAAGTGGTTCTAAAGCCTTATGGTGTTTTACATGAATGCATTAAATGCATTCAGGTAAACAGCCTCTGTGCCGCAGGACCCCCCCACATACTTACCTGAGCCCAATTTTGATCCAGCGCTGTACACAAGAGTACCGGCTCTCTCCCTCCTCACTGGACAGATGAATAGTAGTGGGAGCTATTGGCGCCCACTGCTGCCAATTAAATCCTGAGCCACTTTGCCTGTGTCTATAGATACAAGCCTGCCCAAGTGCCCCCATAGTAAGCAGCTTTCTATGGGAGCACTTACTGAAAAGGAGGGAGCCAGGAGTGCCAGCGGGGGACCCCAGAAGAAGAGGATCTTCTGGCTGCTCTGTGCAATACTATTGCACAGAGCAGATAAGTATAACATGTTTGTTATTTGAATAAAAAAAATAAAATGGAAACTTTATTATCACTTTAACCACTTGATCTCCCCCGACCATGGGCATTTTTTGCGATACGGCACTTTGTTACTTTAACTGACAATTGCGCGGTTGTGCATCCTTATGCCTTTTTTTTGCCACAAAAGAGCTTTCTTTTGGTGGTATTTGATCACATCTCAGATTTTTATTTTTTTACGCCATTAACAAAAAAAAGACGACGATTTAAAAAATATATATATATATATTTTTTTTTACTTTCTGCTATAAAACATATCCAATACATTTTATTTTTTTTTAAATCGAATTCCTTTATCAATTTAGGGGCAATATGTATTCTGCCACATATTTTTTGGTAAAAACAATCCCAATAAGTGTATATTGAGTGGTTTGCGCAAAAGTTGTAGCATCTACAAACTATACAACATTTTTATTTATGTTTTACTAGTAATGGCGGAGATCTGAGACTTCTAGCGGGACTGCAATATTGCGGCAGACAATTTGGACACTGACACTTTTTGGGGACTAGTGACATTATTACAGTGATCAGCGCTAAAAAGATAATGCACTGTCACTGTACTAATGACACTGGCTGGGAAGGGGTTAACATCAGGGGCAATCAAATGGTTAAATATGTTCCTAGCTAGTGCTTGTGTACTGTGGGGAGGTGCTTTTACTAAGTGAAGGCATAGATAATAGAAGGCATAGATCCATGTCCTTGCTTGCAGGAACACAGGAAAAAATGCCTTCTCTATTGACAGGACGGCAATCTGCCTTGTTTTTTACATAGGCAGATCGTCATTCTGTCTGTGTACTAAACAATCGGTGGGTGACAACAGACCAAGTCTGCGGTGCCCGCTGCTGGGCTCCTGCTGTGTGTGATTACAGTGAAAGCGAGCCTAGCGGTGGTGCGCATTCAACCTGGATCATGTTTATATATGTGATCTAGCGCACAGCTTCTGCCTTGTAGCAGTAAAACGCTTAAATACCCAATGCGTGAGGGGGGGGGGGGGGGGGGGAGATTTTTGCTTGCATGACCGGATCATTGTTGTAAACACAGCTTCTACCTATTCAATAAATCAACATACACTTTCTAAGGAAAACATTTTGCAAAGTGAACAGTCAATATTCCTTTAATTGTTCAACGCCATTTTCCACTGAGCAGCAGGTAACACAGGAAGCTAAAGGAGGAGAGAGTGGTGTTACCTGCCTAATAAGGCAAAGTGACAGGGCGAAACAGAATTAAAAGTGTTTAATAATGGTGGACATTGGGCATGTTACAAACATCCAAAAAAAAAAAAAATGATCTTAGTTCACTGGACGCATGATGCATGCCTT
This sequence comes from Rana temporaria, assembly GCF_905171775.1. Taxonomy (NCBI): domain Eukaryota; kingdom Metazoa; phylum Chordata; class Amphibia; order Anura; family Ranidae; genus Rana; species Rana temporaria. The sequence goes on from NC_053490.1 coordinate 440,582,960, forward strand.
GACCTTACCCTCTGCAGCTCCTAGCTGTCATTAGAACAGCTGGGAGTTGTTGTGTAAATACAGCAGCTATTACAGCAACTGCTGTCAAAAACAAACCTTCTGACAGCGTTTATAAACACTGTGAGATGCAAAGTAAAGGGTTGCAGGAAAGAAATGTGCATGATTTCCCCCCATCAACACAGACAGTGCTGACCGGGGAATCCCTCCTGCCGAGACATTGTATTCTTCCAGGGGGAAGGGGGGCTGTCCCTACTCAGGACCGGTTCAAACCCGCAACACACATGAATGGGTTCCACAGTCTCCTGCAGTTCCTGTGCAAGCCATTGCAGTGCAATTTGGCAGTGGCTGAAAGCACACTGGAACATACAAAAACTTGTGCATGCACTACTTTTGAAAAATGCACTGCACCAAATTGCATGGTACTGTGGCCATGCCCAAAAATGCACTGCATTTGCCAACTGCATGTGGAGTGCCATTTTTTCAGTTGAAATGCTTTTTGTGTTTGCTTGTGCCTACATTGGTCACAAATTGCTACATGTATGGCCACCATTTAATGTGTCCCCATTGGAACACTTTTCTTCTATTCCTGTTCTGCTTAGAGCTCAAAATGTTGTATGTGTATTACTAGGACAAAGAGAGCGTACATCTCAGCAGAACATAGGGCAATAAAAAACAACGCACAGTTCTTAACCCTTGCTTCCCAAATTTTTTTTTTTAGATGAACTTTATGGACATGTTATTTCTCTTAATTACGGTAACTACAAGTTCTTAAGATGTCCTACTTTCTTTTTTTCCAGGATCTATAACGGTTGATGGCCAATGACACTTACCAGTCTTTAACACCTGCAGCTCTCTTTTGGCTTGTTCTAGAATAGACTTAATGGCATCATCTGAGCCTGTCTCTGAGGTTCTTATCCGTGTGGTAATATTTCCTAAAGTCGCAATATAAATAAAATGCATCATTAGGTAATGAAGAGAACATACATCCCTCAGAATACATAAACAATAAATAAAGTGACCAGTCACTCAGTGTTGACATTTTCTGCAAAGTCTAAGATCTGCAGACTAGAACCTGAAAAAAATACAGCTGTTAGTGACATTCTGTCACATCGGTTCATAGATTCAGCTGGTCACTACTTAAACTGGGTGTAAAATTACAGATCCCCTCATCAACACAACGATGTGTGATGGGGGGGGATCTATTCTGCTGCGCTATTGTATTGTGACAGGGGGGACTCCTCCCTACCAGAATACACTTCTCAGCACCTGCAGGCTCTGATCGAATGCTGGTTTCCCAGCAAGACCGTTCCATAGAAACCGGTCATTAGACCGACTTCTGTTGAAAAGACACATGTACAGAAAGTTACCCTGTTCCTGCTGAAATGTCCGACTTTCGGTAAGTGTGTGTCAGGCATTAGGCATCTGCCCATCTTCACTGTATTCATCACAAGGAAAATATAAGAAATAAACCACTTGACCACCAAAAGGTTTTACCCTCTTCATGACCAGCTATTCAGCAATGTGCTACTTTAACTGGCAATTGCGTGGTTATGCAAGGCTGTACGCAAATTAATTTTTTTTTATAAAAAAAAAAAAAATCATGCAAATAGAGCTTTCTTTAGGTGGCATTTTATCACCGCTGAGTTTTTTTATTATATAAAATAATAAAAATATATAATAATAATAATAATAATAATAATAAAAAAAACATTATTTTCTACTGTTAAAAAATAACAAAAAAAATAAAATTCTTCATAAATTTAGACCAAAATTTATTCTGCAACATGTCTTTGGTAATACATAAAAAGAAAAAATTGCAATCAGTGTATATTAATTTGTGTGAAAGTTATAGCATCTACAAACTTTGGTATATATACACAGGGATTTATGCAGCTATACTGTAATGTGGTGAACAGAGACTTATAGTGGGACTGCGATAGTGTGGGGGGAAATCTGGCACTAACAGGGAGGGTCATTGACACTGATGTTGCTAGTGACACCAATACAGGGATAAATATGTACACTGTACTAATGACACTGGCTGGGAAGGGGTTAAACTCAAGGCGCAATTAAAGGAGTTAACTTTGTACCTAACAAGTGTCATGTTTGTAATATGTGCTGTTTTTTCTTGCTGATCTGGCTGTATTTTCTCCCTTTTCAGGGAGAAGAAACAGCCAGATTGCTGTTCTCTGTACAGAGTTGTGTGCGTTTGTAAACACAGAACTCTGTGCATTTGTACCATGTTACACCTTAAAGTGGTTCTAAAGCCTGAAAGTCTTTCCTTTAGGTGCAACTGCCATGTCAATCACAAATAATGAGGAGGGAGCAGGGGCGGGGCTGACCACGTTCTGTGTGTCTCATAGATACACAGAGGTGGCTCAGGAGCGGGCAAACACAAGTGCCCCCAGAGCAAGCTATTTGCTCTGGGGGCAACTCAGCAGGGGGAGGGGACTTCCTCTGACATTTATACCCTTCACTACTGACGTTTGATCAGCCAGTATCCTCCTCAACTGGCTCCAGCAATTCTGCAGCCTTCTCCGCTAAACTAGTATGACCAGAGGCTTTGCATTCTAAAACATTGCTGAGAGCTAAGCATGTGGGGCAGATCTTTTTTTTTTTTAATTTATGATAAACACTCCACTGGACTGGTGGACCATGGTGTATGACACACATCCAGCCTTTTCTCCATAGGCTCTTTGAAAAAGCCAATAACTTGTAAGTCTGTAAATCGCAGTGAGGAGAACTAGAACTACGTAAAGTTGCATAGCCAAGGCAAGTGGAGGAGGTTGTTGGCTGATCTGAGATTAACAGCAGAGGTTGTATATGGAAAGATAAAGCCAGGGGCAGCAGAGTTAGCCCAACTCCGCCGCTGTTCGGCTCCTTTCGGCAATCGTGACGCAGCTTACACGACGGGGGGAGCTCGTTTTTGGTCATCACGTCAATCACCAGCAAGTTAGGAACGCCCACTCCCGCGGGATTCGCAACCCGGAAGCCGCGGGTGAATGAGCTGTACCGAGGTATGTACAGCATAAAAAAAAAAAAAATAGGCATAATTGTATTGTAATGTGTCGGGACATTGCAATACTAGAAAGTAGTTTTAGGGTGAACCCCCGCTTTAAGCATTAATTTTATATGTATAAAATTTGCCTTTAAAAAGTAAAACGTGCAATCTGATGGTTCTGACCAACACCAATTCTACGATGCTGAAAAAATCTTCTGCCTCCAGTTCCAAGATGCTGAAAACTTTTCCATAACTCGTTTTTTCCCCCAACTAATTTCTTCTCTTCTACATCTAGCTAAGAAAAATCTGTTGTTAAAGTGTGCAATATCATAATAATTTTACTGATTAAATAAAGGCCAATACATGCTGCTATAATTTTCATAAGGAGCTGTCAGTCAAGCAGAGTCGATTAGAACACTAAGTGCTCTGCTTCTCTCTCAACTGAAGTTTGCTGGAAACAGGATATTGAACAAATCAACAAATGCAGGATATTTGGCCAGACTGTAAAATATGTTTGCCAAGTTTCGATCAAGTAAAAACTATTTTTAGACATGACTGGTTTAAACTCGGCTGGAAATGCTAATGAGCTGTAATAGTATATCTACTTGGCAATACTATGCCAAGGTAGAACACTGATCAAGAGGTTTGCACATATAGCTAAAATATAGTGGCACTGGATCAGTGCCCTCTGCACTGTGTAGTGGAGGCCGGGTTAGATCCCGCCAGGGGGGGCTGGAAGAAGAGCAGAACAGTACTGGGAAAGGATCCAGAAAGGAAGGGATAAAAAGTCTGGCTAGCTATGACCAGCAGACAAACTGATACTGACCAGAAAGATTCCAAATAGAAAACGGATACAGCATCACAGATACTATAGTGGTGAAAGGAAAATTCAAATTTTGTCCATTCTAAGAAATTCAGACTGATTAAAACAAAAAGACCAATCAATGCAGTTGCGAAGAAGAAAAAAGAAAAGAAAACGGATTTCCCTTCACTTTATGTTTTACTTAATTTAATAAAGCAGTTTTACACTGACTGACACCAATTCTAGGGGTTATTATTTCCAAATCTAGTTTATGGCACTACAGTGCAATTACTAAATGTTTATTTTCTTCATTAAGAGTGTGAAGTAGATACTGGGGATAGGGGGTATTTACGAAAACTTGTGCAAGCAGAATCTGGTGCAGCTGTGCATAGTAACCCATCAGCTTCTAACTTTAACGTGTTCAATATAAGTGGGAGTAAACCCTTTGTTGTTTTGTACCTACAGGTAAGCATATAATAAGACCCCTTTCACACAGGCGGACCAATTGGGTTCGCCTATCAATTTTCTAGGCGATCAGACCATCCATTGCCCTCTATGGAGCAGCGGATGTCAAGGGACATGTGGAAAATTTCAAGGGGTATGAATACTTTTTCAAGGCACTGTATGTATAAATGTTGTCACCCTAGGACATTATGGCCCAGATTCAGAGAAAGCAAGGCGCACATTACACCGCCGTAGAGCAAACACTGTACGCTACGCCAATGCAGCGCAGAGAGGCAAGCATTGCATTCATTAAGCCAGTGCTCCCAACGCTGCGCCAGCGTGGCGTGGGTTTGGAAGGCGTACGCCGGCGTAGGTGGAAGTAGGCGTGACCCCATGCAAATGATGGGCCGAGCGCCAGACAGGTACGTATCACGAACTGACGTGGACGCACCCCCTGCGCCTGCTCATAACCACGCCGGCACAACTGCCTAAGCTACGCCGGATCACTGCGTACGCCGTGAACATAATGTACGCCCAGTCAGACACACGTCCAACGCACAATATGCCGGCTTGTGCTCCCTGGTGCAGACCTGAGCATGTCTGTTGCTGAGTTGCACCTCCTTTATGGGGAATAACTTTACGCCGGACGTACAACTTACGCGCATCTCGCGTAGCATGCGCTGGGAACACTCACGTTCGTAAATCGCCGTATTTCCCTCATTTGCATGTTTGAATTGCTAATCAACGGGAGCGGCACCATGCTCCCAGCCTAAAAGTGCACCCACTCTACGCCGGCGGGGTGTAGCCTGTTTTTAGGAGCATATTAGTTTGTGGGTCTGGCGCACAGATACAACGGCACACATTTGCACTTACGTTGGCGTAACTTGTTATACGTCGGCGTAAGTGCTTTGTGAATCTGGGCCCAAGTGTTTAAGGACTACATAACACCCACCCTGCTCCTCCACAACATATGGGGAAAGAAAAATAGTCCACACAGAGACCTGGAAAGAATGCAAACTGATAAATGTCAGCGAAGACAGAAAGAGGAGTTATCAGCTTACATGATTTCTGGAAGAATCAAGGAGGTATTTATTTCTACTTATTGATCAAAAGCTTTCAATGGCATATATAATAGATCAAAAGGGAGAAAATAAGAAAAAAAAATATTCTTAGGGATTAAATGCACTTTATGCCAATCAGGCTTTACTGCATTCACATATACTGGTTGAACACGCCGACATGAATGAGGGCAGAGTGAGGGATGATGTGATCAGTGTGCGGTTTCTTCTTCGTTGTCAAGCAGCAGGCTTGGGGGTTGCATTCTGGCCAGTGCTCTTAATCAAGCTATGCTATAGTGGCTGGGGTACCTGGATATGAAAGCTAGATACACAGACTTACAATTCCTTTGGCAGGTAGAACTATCAAATATGTATTTTCAACTACCAGTAACTATACCAGTAACTGCTTTTCTTGGGTCCAGCTTTGGTTGACTACTTTGCATATAAATAAATACTAAGGGAGATTTAGTGGTGGATCTCATGGTTCCTAATAGCTATACTTGCAAGGCTTGATATTTCCCTTTTATTTAGCATTAATTACTTTGTCTGAGTCTGACCCTTCAGCTGGAGTGTCTGGGGGTCAGAGGTCACCTTTAAGTCTGACAGTTCCTTCTTTCACACCCTTTTATGCTTAGAAGACGGAGACAGTGTGTGGGGTCAGGCAGTTGACATGTTGGCAACTATTATAATTTGTGTGGCCTTTGACCCTCTCACACCAGCAACAGCATTTCCCACATTTCCATCCCGATTCCATTTAAGCTGAAGAGGGAGGCAAATATTTTATTCATTGTCGCTACCCTCCCTCCTGTGTCCCCTGACTGAGTAAAGTAGACAAGTTTAGGTCCACTTTAAGCTGTAATGAGCTATAACATGAATTATTAGGCTCCTATTTGCATCATTATCTGCAGCCTTCAACTCATCCATGAATGCAACTCAGCACATCTGCCACCTGTGATCCTTTCCATCAGTGAGATGTTCTAAAGCTATAAAAAAAACCTCCTAAGCCAAGATATAATAATTAGTTTAATAGGATTAATTAGAGTTCTGTTAGAGATGCAATAAAAGCTACTTGATGATGCTCCTTTGCAGTTGAATAAACCACAAACAGAAAGAGGGGGGACATTTATGTTGGGTGATATGATGAAACCCTTAGGTCTAGTGCAAGTGGCACTTTTATCATCAAGACCTTTCACATTGAGGCGTGGAGCCACGGTGACGGTATAGCCGCGCTATTTGTAGCGCTGCTATACCGTCGTATTTATTCGGGCGCTAGCGGTGATGTTTTAACCCTCGCTAGCAACCGAAAAAGGGTTAATACTGCCTGCGTTGCGGGCGGGATTACCGCGGTTGCCCATTAATTTCAATTGGAACGGCGCGGTATAGGAGCGGTAAACACACCGCTCCTATACCGCTCCAAAGATGCGGCTAGCAGGACTTTTGGAGCGTTCCTGCGACCGCACCGCTTCAGTGTGAAAGCCTTCGGGCTTTCACATTGAAGCCTGCAGGGCATGATTTTTCATGCGGTATAGCAGCGCTATTTTTAGCGCTGTACCGCATAAAAAACGCCTCAATGTGAAAGGGGCCTTAATAAGATAAAATTTGGAAAATTAGCATCTCCAGTTCCTGTGCTTCCAAAAAAACAGCAGTGTCTTCATGTTGCTAGATAGCAATGAGTTCAGAGAAGTTCAATAAAAGCACACTTCAGAAAATACAGACTCACTCAATCAGCCAACTATAAATGGCACATATGTAATGTTCAAGAAAAGTATAGCGAGTCTACGGAACTCGTATACGGAAAAACACATGGACCGATATTATTCTTCATCTATAACATTAGGCTCATCAAAGAAGCAACTGTTTACACTGGAGAACGCAAAAGAATTGAATTTTGCATTTTTCCATTTAGGGCTCTTTCACACGGGAGGCCCTTCAGGTCCGCCTGCCAGTTTTTTAGGCGGACCTGAACGGGCGCTCCGTGCTCCTTTATGGAGCCGCGGATGTCAGCTGTGACATGCCCGCTGACATCCGACCCGCTCCGATCCGCCAAAGTGTGACGGAGGAAAAACCTACTTTTCCATCCGTCTGGCGGATCGGATTGGGTGAACACGGACAGACGGTCCGTGTTCATCCGATCTCCCCATAGGGGAGAGCGGAGAAAAGACAAGGCGGTCCCTGCACAGTGTGCGGGGACCGCCCTGTCATCCACCGGCTCAGCGGGGATCAACGGAGCGATCCCCGCTGAGCAAGCAGAAGTTCACGGGGCGGATCATTACATGTGAAAGGGGCCCAAATTTCTTGGGTAATATTTTTTGGAATTTGAGCATTTCAGTGTCCGAAATTGAATGATCTCTGGCATCCTGGATACAGAAATGAGATATCAAAGTCATAATCGTATGAGTAAACATCAGAAGAGATTTAGCAAGAGTATTTATTAGCAAATAGAATATTTTATGATGTTATTCCAATCGGTTTTACAGTTTATAGTTTACACTGCAGCTACAGTAGCTTTCAAAATATAGATGGCAAAAAAAAAAATCAAACAAGAATTGCTGAAATGAGCAACAAAAAGCAGCATGCTCTTGCTTTTTCAATCTTGTTTCATTCAATTGTTTCATTTAAAGTGGTACTAAAAGGTCTTTTTCTTTTGTTCAATATATGCATGCCAATAAGTGTGGCAAGAATCCCACACTACTTAACAAGCGCATGTTATATTCCCATAATGAATTTCTGTTATTGTCTGCATTTTGGTCTATTAAATATAACACTGAAAGCAATTTGTTATATCAGTTTTTTAAGTCCAAAAATGTGTTGATCATTTTAGAAATTTAAACAGGTCCTGTGACCTCTGCACACATTCCATGTTATCTTAAAGGTCTATTTAGCTCTCCCAGTACCTAACTTGGGATACAAGTCGAAAAGTATCTATGCTTTGGAAATGAAGTGGTCTGGATGAATAGTTTAGCGCCTACAATAGGAAATTAAGATCAAATGGCAAAGATCAGGTCGTTTTCTGTACTTGCAGGGTCTTTAGGAAACAAAACACAGGGAAATGTGCATGAATTGCAAAGATGTTCCCATTGTTTTTGCCCTTCCCTGATGATTTAAACCCTATTGCAATCTAGTTGATCATATTTTAATCACTTCAGCCCCGGACCATATTGCTGGTCAATGACCGGGCCACTTTTTGCGATTCGACACTGCGTCGCTTTAACTGACAATTGCGCGGTTGTGCCACGTGGCTCCCAAACAAAATTGGCGTCCTTTTTTCCCCACAAATAGAGCTTTCTTTTGGTGGTATTTGAACACCTCTGCGGTTTTTATTTTTTGCGCTATAAAAAAAAATAGAGAGACAATTTTGAAAAAAAATTATATTTTTTACTCTTTGCTGTAATAAATATCCCCAAAAATATATATAAAAAAACTTTTTTTTTCCTCAGGCCGATTCTTCTACAAATTTTTCGTAAAAAAAAAAATCGCAATAAGCGTTTATTGATTGGTTTGCGCAAAAGTTATAGCGTCTACAAAATAGGGCATCGTTTTATGGCATTTTTATTAATATTTTTTTACTAGTAATGGCGGCGATCAGCGATTTTTTCTCGGTACTGCGACCTTATGGCGGACACTTTTGACACATTTTTGGGACCATTGGCATTTTTATAGCGATCAGTGCTATACAAATGCATTGATTACTATAAAAATGCCACTGGCAGGGAAGGGGTTAACACTAGGGGGCTAGGAAGGGGTTAATTATGTTCCCTGTGTTCTAACTGAAGGGGGGGGTGGGACTGACTTGTGGAAATGACTGATCGCTGTGGAAATCTGATTTCTTTTTATGAAGAGGTAAATAAAACCTTGGACAGAGGGTTAGCGGTGGACGTGGTATACTAGGATTTTGCCAACCTAAATGCACTGTTTAATTGGGCGACTATGTGGCAGATGAGTATTAATGTTGATAAAGGTAAAGTTATGCATGCATCATACATACTGGGGGGGGGGGGGGGGGGTTGTACAACTGGGGGGTTTCCGTAATGTTGAAGAATCTGGGGGTTTTGGTATATCATGAGCTTAGTATGCAATGTCAAGCTGCAGTTTCCAAAGCGAGCAAAGTCCTTTCTTGTATTAAGAGAGGTATGGACTCCAGAGAGAGAGAGAGAGAGAGAGAGAGAGAGAGAGAGAGAGAGAGAGAGAGAGAGAGAGAGAGAGATCATTTTGCCCCTGTACAAATCATTAATAAGAGCTCATCTGGAATATGCAGTTCAGTTTTGGGTACCAGTTCACAAAAAGGATATCGGGGAACTGGAGAAAGTGCAGAGCAGGGCAACCAAACTGATACGAGGCATGGAGGAGCTCAGCTATGAGGATAAATCGGAGGAAATTAATTTATTGTCTCTTGAGAAGAGAATGGGGGGGGGGGGGGGGGATGATCAACATGTACAAATATATAAGGGGTATATATAGTGAACTTGGTGTTGAGTTATTCACTTTAAGTTCAACACAGAGGACAATGGGGCACTCTTTACATCTAGAGGAAAAGAGATTTCACCTCCAAATACTGAAAGGTTTCTTCACAGTAAGAGCTGTGAAAACGTGGAATAGACTCCCTCCAGAGGTGCATTTGGCCAGCTCAGTAGATTGCTTTAAGAAAGGCCTGAATACTTTCCTAATTTTACAGAATATAATTGGATACCGACATTAATTGATAAAGTTGATCCAGGGAAAATCTGATTACCTCTCGGGGGATCAGGAAGGGCGTTTTTCCCCTGCTGTAGCAAATTGGATCATGCTGTGCTGGGGTTTTTCACCTTCCTCTGGATCAACTGTGGGGAGAGGATTGTGTATATGGGATCACATATTTTGTATTTATTTATTTTTATGGTTGAACTTGATGGACTTGTGTCTTTTTTCAACCTGACTATGTAACTATATATGGACATTCCAAAAACGTACTGCCTTTCCTGACTTGGACGGGACATATCGTTTTCATAAATTTTTTCTATTTTCCCCTTCATTTCACCACAAATTCCCTTGTGCAACAGTCCTGTACAGCTTCTCAAACAGTTGCCATACAACATTATAATTTTGCAATTCAAACCACTGAGCAGCTCAGCCTCTATTTCCAATGTGCATTCGTCAGGGGGTCAATGTGCACTACAGTATACGAAGCCCCCCAATAATAATTAGGTACTGGTGTTGGCAATTACTTCTAGCTAAACAGGTGCTGGTTTTGGAATGAGTTCAAACTTAATTCTGGGTTTTGCCTTCAATAAGAACATCATCCAGGATCATTGTCATCCACAGTAAGCATACAAAGAGACACTTAACGTTCAAACAAACCTTTTATCTAGAAGAAGAATGCTGAAAAGTATATTTATATTCCAGCTAATAGCTTCTGCAGTTGTTAGCTTTGTCTGAATGTCATTATTGAGAAAGCTGACATATGGGGAAACCACCAAATACAAAGCTGAAATCCCATACATACACAAATATGAGAGCTGTTCTGTCTGCAAAGGGTTTGTAATTCTAACCAGCCTGTCCTGCGATTTACACAGCCCTGTTACATAGCACAGCCATGTTGGGCGACTTCGCTTTTTTCTACTGCATATAAGTAATGCAGCTTGGTTACCACCTTGCCTGAGCCTGTGATTGAACAATGGAGGAGAAGCAGCAGTCTGATATCGCTCCTGTTTTGGCATGGTCCTTCTCAGAATGTCCAGAAAAGAGTGACTGGTTCAGAGTATTGAACCTCCCTCTTCCCAGTCTGAGTTCTACAGCACAGGGGAGCCTCATACAAAGACAGATTCGAAAAAAAATGTTTTCATGAATAAAACTGTATTATGCATTTAACTACTTAACCCCCGGACCATATTGCTGGTCAAAGACCAGAGCACTTTTTGCGATTCGGGACTGCGACGCTTTAACTGACAATTGCGCGGTCGTGCGACGTGGCTCCCAAACAAAATTGGCGTCCTTTTTTTCCCCACAAATAGAGCTTTCTTTTGGTGGTATTTGATCACCTCTGCGGTTTTTATTTTGAAAAAAAATAATATTTTTTACATTTTGCTGTAATAAATATCCCCCAAAAATATATAAAAAAATTTTTTTTTCCTTAGTTTAGGCCGATACGTATTCTTCTACATATTTTTCGTAAAAAAAATCGCAATAAGCGTTTATTGATTGGTTTGCGCAAAAGTTATAGCGTTTACAAAATAGGGGGTATTTTTATGGCATTTTTATTAATATATTTTTTTTACTAGTAATGGCGGCGATCAGCGATTTTTTTTCGTTACTGCGACATTATGGCGGACACTTCGGACACTTTTGACAAATTTTTGGGACCATTGGCATTTTTATAGCGATCAGTGCTATAAAAATGCATTAGATTACTATAAAAATGCCACTGGCAGTGAAGGGGTTAACACTAGGGGGCGGGGAAGGGGTTAAGTATGCCTAGGTGTGTTCTTACTGTGGGGGGGGGGTGGCCTCACTAGGGGAAACACTGATCTTCTGTTCATACATTGTATGAACAGAAAATCAGCATTTCCCCCGCTGACAGGACCGGGAGCTGTGTGTTTACACACACAGCTCCCGGTCCCCGCTCTGTAACGAGCGATCGCGTGTGCCCGGCGGCGATCGCGCCCGCCGGGCACACGCACGGGAGTCGGGGGCGAGCGGGGGGCGCGCGCGCGCCTCCGGCGGCGTGCACGCGCCCCCTAGTGGCCGCTCGTAGAGCGGACGTATAACTACGGGCTCTCGCCCAGGAGAGCCGACCTGCCGCCGTATAATGACGGTGGCTGGTCGGCTAGTGGTTAAAGGGGTTGTAAAGGTTTGTTTTTTTATATTCTAAATAGGTTGCTTTAACCACTTCCTCCCCGATCAATAGCAGATTGAAGTCCGGGAAGTGGTTCTGCTATCCTAAGGCCTTGTACAGACGAGCGAACATGTCCGATGAAAACTGATGGTTGTACACACCATCAAACCAAAATCCCCGCGGACAGACAGCGCGGTGACGTGGCGGTGACGTTGACGCCGCCACATCCGCAAACCCGGAAGTTCAATGCTTCCACGCATGCGTCGAATCACTTCGACGCCATGCACGGGTTCTCGGGCCAGCGGACATGTCCGATAAGTCGTACTGACCATCGGACATGTCCGACGGACAGGCTTCCAGCTAAGAAACTTTTGTCCGCTGGAAACCTGTCCGCTAGGCCGGAAAATTGTCCGGTCGGCCCTACACACGACCGAACATGTCCGCGGACCAGTTTCAGCGGACATGTTCGGTCGTGTGTACGAGGCCTAACTGGACGACTATTGATGATCGGTGGTGCGGCGTTGTCAGTCTGACACACCGCTACACCGATCTCGGTAAAGAGCCTTCGACGGAGGCTCTTTACCACGTGATCAGCCGTGTCCAATCATGGCTGATCATGATGTAAACAGGAAGAGCCGTTGATCGGCTCTTCCTCACTCGCGTCTGATAGACGCGAGTAGAGGAGAGCCGATCGGCGGCTCTCCTGACAGCTGATTGTTTATCAGCGCAGCCCCCCGCAGATGCCCACACTGGACCACCAGGGAAGCCGCCAGGACCACCAGGGAAGGGGGCAACATGTGGATGGCCAGGTATGTACCCCATGGTCATCCACATATAAAACAATATTCACAATAGATGCAAAATCAGTGCCCACAAACAGGCACTGACTGGCAACATGAGCACTGACTCAACAATATAAAACAAGTATCATCAGTGCCACCCATCAGTGTCACATCCATGCCCACATGTGCCACCTATCAGTGCCACCCATAAGTGCCCATCAGTGCCACCCATAAGTGCCCATCAGTGCCACCCATAAGTGCCCATCAGTGCCACCCATAAGTGCCCATCAGTGCCACCCATCAGTGCCCATCAGTGCCACCCATCAGTGCCGCCTATAAGTGGCACATACCAGCGCTGCCCATCAGTGCCGCCTATCAGTGACCATCATCAGTGCCCATCAGTGCCACCTCATCAGTGCCCATCAGTGTAGCCATATCAGTGCCCGTAATTTAAGAAGAAAACTTACTTATTTACAAAAAATTAACAGAAAAAAAGAAAAACATTATTTTTTTCAAAATTTTCGGTGTTTTTTTATTTGTTGCGCAACAAATTTAAAATCACAGAGGTGATCAAATACCAATAAAAAAAAGCTCTATTTGTGGGAAAAAAATGATAAAAAAATTGTTTGGGTACAGTGTAGCATAACTGTGCAATTGTCATTCAAATTGCGACAACGCTGAAGGCTGAAAATTGGCTTGGGCAGGAAGGTGCGTAAGGGCCTGGTATTGAAGTGGTTAAGCTAGTGCATTGTTGGTTCACTTACCTTTTCCTTCGATTTCCCTTCTAAATGTTTTTTTTTCTCTGTCTGAATTTCTCACTTCCTGTTCCTCCTCAGTAAGCTTTCCCCCATCATCTGGCTGGGGGTTAGTCATTTAGAACAGCTTACTGAGGAGGAACAGGGAAAGTGAGAAATTCAGACAAAGAAAACAAAGAAAAAAAAACATTTAGAAGGGAAATGGAAGGAAAAGGTAAGTGAACCAACAATGCACTAGCTTAAAGGAACCTATTTAGAAAATAAAAAACGAACCTTTACAACCCCTTTAATAAATACGCCAGCAGTTCAGCTTTACAAACACTTAACACGTAGTTCATTTTACTTTAGAACTCTCTTCATTCCAATCTTCTTGTTTAGGCTACGGCCCTGTGAACTAGGTAACGCTGTGTGAATTTTGTTGGATTACGCTTGCAGTTCTGTGTTGTGAACTTCAATAAAAATATATTGAACACAAATTGTATTCTTTGCTTGGCATATTATAGCATTCTGTGGCATTTTTATTACATTGTATTTAGTGCAAGGACCTGTCAATTCTATTATATATATAATGGACATTCTAAACTGACTCGTGCAACAAACACCTTGAAAAATACTATTGAAGGCACTGAACATATGTAACATTTTATTGTTACCTGCAGCAATCAGAATACGACCCCTTGCACACAGGTGTCATAATTCACTGATGTTCACTTACTGTGAAGCCCCTGAGCAGGGGGCCAAAAACTGTGCGTAAGCCCAGGGTCACACTGAGCTGCGAGAATGAAGCCGTGCGAGTTCAGATTTCACTCCCCTGATTTTGGCTGCGATTTCACAGACATCTGTGCGGGTTTCTGCACAGATGTCAATGGAAATCGCACCCTGAAATCTGGCCATTGTACATAAAACGGCCAGGTGAAAAAGCGCCATTCCAACTGGACGGGGAGAGGGGGATTGCTGCAGCTTGTCAGTGATCTCTGTGTAGCTAATGATTGCATTGTCCAGCTACACACAGATCACACTATCGGTGCCTGTCCACAGTGCACATCAACATCTGTACTATTGTCCCATCAACATCTGTTTTATTGTCCCATCAACATCTGTACTATTGTCCCATCAACATCTGTACTATTGTCCCATCAACATCTGTCACAGTGGACTAAATACAGTAAAACCTTGGTTTGAGAGCGTTTTGCAAGACAAGCAAAATGTTGTAATAAATTGTGACTTGATATACAAGTGATGTCCTGATATAAGAGTAGCGTCATGACACAACTGGGTATAAAAGAGAAGAGAGGCGCCTCTAAGTGTAGCAATATGGTTACATTTAATGAAGGTACTACATTTAGAAAACTCACATGGTTGATTAGGAGGCACATCCAAGTATGCAGGCATCCAGGGTAAAGCTGTCCACATAGACCGTCCTCCTCAGTGCCATCGACGTCATCCCTTCCACTCTGCGCTCCAGGAGCGCTTCAAGCCTCGCTCTCAGATCGCTCTACTGCAGGGTAGTCTTCCTGGGCACCATTGCAGACCAACAGCGATGAGAGTCTGCGGTGCGGAGGATGGTGTGTGGACAGCTTTACCCCGGATGCCTGTATATGTAGATGTGCCTCTTTTGATCATCAACTATGTGAGTTGCTAAATGTTATACCTTCATTAAATGTAACCATATTGCTACACTTAGAGGCGCCTCTTTTCTCTTTTATAATCTGTTGCTTCTGATGGATTTTGCTTCTAATCCCCTTGTGGAGGCTTCCATTTGTTGATGGACATTTTATGGTTACACAACCTGGTCACATTGCTATAATCTTGTATATGGACTATAAACTGAAAGACCTAAAAATAAATGGTTGTGGAACGAATCATTTGAGTTTCCATTATTTCTTATGGGGAAATTTGCTCTGATATACAAGTGCTTTGGATTACAAGCATGTTTCTGGAACGGATTATGCTCGTAATTCAAGGTTTTACTGTAATACAATATATATATATATATATATATATATATATATATATATATATATATATATATATATATATATATATATATATATATAAAAGCACCCCCGTTCCACCATGCAAAGGTGAATGCGTGGGTTGGTCTTGTACGAATACATAAACGGCAATAGCACTACACAAGTGAGGTACTGCCGCAAACGTCAGAGCTTGAGCAATAATTCTAGCACGAGACCTCTGCTGAAACTCTAAACTGGTAACCCGTAAAGGCTTATAAAACATTGCCTATGGAGATTTTGTAAATACCACAGTTTGGCGACATTCCGCAAGCATGCACAATTTTAAAGCATGACTTGTTTGGTATCTATGTACTTGGCGCAACACCATATTTTACCAACACATTGAGTATTATATTGTGTTTGTTTGCATTAGAATTCATTAAAGTGCATATTTTCCCCCAAAATGGTGTTTAAAAAAAACGCTGCGCTTACTGTTACATAAAAAAATCGAAAGAAAAACGATTTATTCTCTAGGGCCTCTGCTAAAAATATATATAATGTTTGCAAGTATACCTATGCTGTGTGTAAGAAACAACTTTTTACTATGACATTTTTGTGAATTTTTTTTTATTTAATTTCTTTATTTTCCAAATAATTGTGGGAATAAATTACAACTTCTAAAAAATCACCATGCCTCTTACTAAATATCCTGGACTATCTACTTTTCAAAAAAGGGAGTATTTGTACTGTATGTTAGGGCCTCAAAGAATCAGTACATCAGGTGTGATCAATTTTCACTGGTTGGTACCAAAGCTTGTAGAATCTAAAGCCCCGTACACACGATCTGAAAATCATACAAAAAATGCTGCTTTCGAAGCAATCGGACGATAATTGGATCGTTAGTATAGAGCTTTCGAGAGCCGATCGCGACAGTACATACGATATTATTCTATCGTACATGCACGGAATTTTTTTTCCTACGATGCCAGATCGTATGATTTTTGTTCGAAAATGCAATACACATGCATTACAACACATGACATGGCTTACAAATTTTTATTTTGTCGTATGAGAATTTTGGAGATTAGCATGCAAAAAAAAACGGACGATCATTCGTCCGATAATCTCATCATCTGTACCGGGGCATTACTTTCACACAGACCAAATAATATACACTGATTTGGGTTAATTTTACCAAAATAATGTAACAGTATACATTTTGGAAAAATTACTTATTTGCAAAACAGAAACAAACGTGTTTTTTGTTTTAGAATTTCAGGTCTTCTTTTTGTTTGTGATCAAATACCACCAAAAGAAAGCTCTATTTGTGTGTGAAAAAAATGACAAAATGATAAAAATTTCACATGGGTACAGTGTTGCATGACCATGCAAGAGCTCTGAAAGCTGAAAATTGCCTGGGCAGGAAGTGGGTGAAAGTGTCCAGTATTAAAGTGGATGTAAACTCGAAATGTAAAAAAAATAAATTGCTGTCACAATGTAGAGTATAAGATTTCCTATCATCTGTGCCCAGTCTTGCCACAAATAGTTAATCCAGCTCTGAGCAATCCTCTTATCTTTTTTCAGTGAGATAAACGGACAAACAGGAGAAAACTTTTGTCAGTTCTTCCCCCTTGCTGTGAGTGACAGGTTATTTACATATGTCATGCACTAGCTTGAGACATGCATTATTTTTAGGGCCAAAACAACTAATCGATTAATCGACAACTAATCGATTATGAAATAAATCGATTACAATTTTCATAATCGATTAATCGGCCAGTAACATAATGGGGTTAAAAAAACTAAAATTAGCCCTTTATAGTACAAAAAAGCAAATCGCTACTGTAAATATTTCTTTCACTGTCCCACAGTAAAAAAATTAACCCCTTACAGTAGCGATTATTTGCTTTTTTTGTACTTAAATTTATTTTTTTAACCCCATTATGTTACTAAACATCTCAGGCCAGGGCACGCCTCTGTTTTTTGGTGCTTTTTGCAGAAACACACTACAGTTCATTTACATGTTTTCCTATGGGACACGTTCACATCCATGATTTTTTTTCAGCTGCTGCGTATTTGGTAAGGGTAAGGACTTTTTAACGCAAAACGGTGCGATTTTGTTTTTTTGGGGCTCAATATACTTCAATGGAGAAGCTGCAGAAAAGCATGTAATGTGTTTTTGCGGCAATTTGTGTTTTGTAATCTGCCCAACAAATTGGCCCAATTTTTCTTTTTAAATGCTATTATCCGATTAATCGAAACAATAATCGCCCAACTAATCGATTATGAAAATAATCGTTAGTTGCAGCCCCATAAATTTAATTCCCACCCCCACTTCTTTTCTGAAGTCATGTGGTTACTTTTCTGAATTTTGACTGGATGTTAGTGATCATAGCAGAATTTAGTGTAAGGAATACACAGGAGAAAATGCATGCTGACAAGGGGAGTGTAGAGGTGGGCGGGGAGTCTACCGACATCACAACTCCACCCACTGAGCTCCAGACAACAGATCCACCCACCGAATCTGCAGTTTTTCAGTTCTTATAACAGACAGAGGGGAGAAATTTGACAGGTAAGGATACATGCAGGAGACATCTATATCCTTATAGATCAACACCAGTAGTTTAGAAAGGATGAGTGTGGGTTTACATCTACTTTAAGGTAGTTAAAGACAAATCAGCAATGGCAGCTACCAAACTTTAATCTGGTGGTGGAACTCCTCTGTATTTTTTTTATGAGTGGGTACGGTATAGTAATTCTGTCATGTTCCTTTCAGTTCCAGTGATAGTTTGGGGAAAATCTTCCCAACAAAATATCATTGGAAACCTGAGTGAAATTGTAACGTCCGCACAAATTCTCACATCTTCTTGGCAGTTGATAACTGCTGTGTCTTTAAATCTAAAAGAAATTAATAAATCGCTCAGTGCAAAAACCTGGTCCACCTTTTCACCTTGGTGTTCCCTGAACACCAGATTGCTGCCAACTTGGGGTTATAAGCAGTGGTGTGAGCTGGAGTGCCATGTCTAAATAAAAAACTCTGGCCAGGTAGGCCATGTCTATCTTATGAGCTTTAAGGACCCCTTTTCAATGTTAACCGAGGTCCACCTTCCAGAACCCAGAGTAAAGAACCTAACCGCAAGTTTGTTTTACAAAGCCAGTTTCTGTGAGAGAGACCATGTCTGAGAACCCGTGTTTTATACTTACTACAGCTGTTTTTCTATCAGATTCCAGGCCAGAATCACATGCCCCTGTTTGGTTACACAGCAAGAGTGGAAGCAGAATGGTTGGCTACAAACATAGAGACAGCTGCTTGTGACGTACCTTCAGACCCATTTCTTCTTTTCGGTACCTCCTGAAACAGTCTGTTCAGGTTCTGGCCTGGATTTTCTGTTGAAAAACGAGTTTGGTAAGAACAAAACAGTCGGGGGATGTCAGATTGTTTTCTACATTATGGGCTACGTTACATGAAATGATGAAAGATCTAATGTGGATGAATGCTAATGCTTGACTGAAGCACAGATGGTACTTACAGAGATGCTAGAACCCACATAAGCTACAATTTGCACCGTTTCTTATGCCGCGTACACACGATAATTTTTTACAACCCGAAAAACGACGTAGTTTAAAACGACGTTAAAAAATGCAGCATGTTCAAATTTTTTTTTGTCGTTTTTCAGAACCTGAAAAATGATGTGAAGTCCACACGCGATCATTTTGAATAGAATTTATTTAAAACAACGTTTTTTTCATGCCGAAAAATGATCTTGTGTACGTGGCATTACTGCTTTCCGGCAGAAGCACATTGGACTTTGTGGGGAAGCTTAAAGTGTATTTCCACCTTTGCAGCCATTGGGGTAACTTCTACTCCATATTTGTTACATGTTCCCATTAACATAAAAAATTTAAAAACTGCTTTTTAAGTGCTTTTTAGCTGCTTATTAAACTTGCCAAACTCTTACTACTTTGTAATGTTTAGCTGGGGAGCTGCGGGAGCTGCGTTTTCCATCATTAACCCTATCTGTACTGTACTAGCAGATCTTTATTATTATTATCATCATTTGTGAACTAGAATTGAACACTTGTCTGTCCTAAAAAAAGGGTTAAAATGGTACAACGATTGGACGTTAATGAGAGACAGCCAAGTGAGTTTCTGGTCTCCGTGGGAACAGAGACACTAAGATTTTCCAAAATGTGGCATGACACCTTCTCCTCAGAATCATCTAAAAGGAAAGAAATATTTTAAAAAAATAACATGCCATGTTAATGGGAACACAAACAAATAGTGGGACTTTACTCAAATTTGACTGCAAAAGTGGAAATACACTTTAAGCAAGCCTCATATCAGTCATCCTTTCCTTAGGATGGCCCATACCAGTCACATTTCCCTTAGGCCCCTTTCACATTGGTGCGGGGGAGGCGTTGGCGGTAAAGCGCCGCTACTTTTAGCGGCGCGTTACCGTCAAGTTTGCCGCGCTATTCGGCCACTAGCGGGGCGGTTTGACCCCCCGCTAGCACCCGAGAAAGGGTTAATCACTGCAAAGCGCCTTAACGGTATAGCCGCGGTGCCCCATTGATTTCAATGGGCAGGAGCGGTGGAGGAACGGTATACACACCGCTCCAAAGATGCTCCTAGCAGGACATTTTTTACCGTCCTGCTAGCGAACCACTTCAGTGTGAAAGCCCTCGAGGCTTTCACACTGGAGAGACAGCAGCGGCTGTTTCAGGTCAGTTTGCAGGTGCTATTTTTAGCGTTATAGCATCTGCAAACCAACCCAGTGTAAAAGGGGTCTAAAGGTGGTCACATACCAGGCACATTTTCCTTAAGAAGGCCATGAAACAAGATTTACCAACAATTCTGTAGTGCAAGAGCCTCTGTGATTGGGTTATACTACATAGTTGTCAACCGATATAAATGTTATTGAAAAGAGACTGCACAATCTGCTCGTAAGGTATGTAGCTGGGTGTAGAATTAATCTGGTAGATCACCAACATTTAAAAAGGAGAAGTGTGGGGTCTGTTAAAATAAATTATAATATATATATATATATATATATATATATATATATATATATATATATATACACACACACACACACACATACAGCTGTCTTGGGTTGGCTATAAGCCATAGAACTGAGTGATCACATGACCGCTGGTCGCCCAGTTCTCGAACAGCCTTGAGCAAAGAGTGGTGACTGTTAGTCCCTGGCTCTCTGCTCTGCCCTTCCAGTGCTTACTGGAGCACCAGGCTGGTGGAGGGAAAGGCTGGCTCAGGCTCTCAGCTGTATGCTGCCGAACAGGTCTCTGGGTGGATCCTGAAACTTTAGCCTGCTGTCGGCTGATTCTGGGTCACAGGAGAGCAAAAATAAGTGCATTCCTGTGACCCACAAGAGAAGTATTGACAAAAAAAAAAACTTTGGCAATGCTTCTCTTTTAATAGCAACAATTCAGTGTGAGGATTTAAATATTTTTATAATATCTGAATGAACTGTTTAGGTGGGCTCTTGCACCAACCCATTATCAGTAAATATTGTTAATCTAACATACCAGATTTGTTTTAAAGCTCTATCTGGTGTGTTACCAGCTTAGTCCTTAAAGCAGGAGTTCACCCGAAATTTTTTTTTTAACATTAGATTGATGCTCATTTTGTCAAGGGGAATCGGGTAGTTTTTTTAAAATCAAAGCAGTACTTACCGTTTTAGAGAGCGATCTTCTCCGCCGCTTCCGGGTATGGTCTTCGGGACTGGGCGTTCCTATTTGATTGACAGGCTTCCGACGGTCGCATACATCGCGTCACGAGTAGCCGAAAGAAGCCGAACGTCGGTGCGGCTCTATACAGCGCCTGCGCACCGACGTTCGGCTACTTTCGGAAAATCGTGACGCGATGTATGCGACCGTCGGAAGCCTGTTGCGGAAGCCTGACAATCAAATAGGAACACCCAGTCCCGCAGCCCATACCCGGAAGCGGCGGAGAAGATCGCTCTCTAAAACGCTAAGTACTGCTTCGATTTTTAAAAAACTACCCGATTCCCCTAGACAAAATGAGCATCAATCTAATGTTAAAAATTAAGTTTTCGGGTGAACCTCCACTTTAGTATAAATACTAGATATAAATACTAGATATGGTTTCTAACATACTGGCATATTCAATAAGGCAAAGAGAAATGTATGCAAGTGAGTAACCAGTAGCAACAAATCACGACCCACCTTTCTCATTGGTTGCTATTGTCCTTTGTACATTATTACTTCTCTGAAATGCTTTACGTAAAAAGCCTAGTAGTAAGCAGCTACACTCATTTCAGAAGGGGATCGGTGGGCAGGGCCCCTGCTGAATCGGAGCCTGTTCAGTTTGTGTCTGCATTTATATAGCGGACACCGGCAGAACCACGGTAACTTTATGGGCAGCCAGATGTAAATGGATTTGTGCTTCGACCCAATATGTCATTAACATAGCCTGACTCACAATCCTAGTGCTTTTGCCACTGTAGGGAAGGCCGCCCTTCCAGGGGTTGGCATGGTTATTCCCCGCTGGTGACAATCTTTAGCCTCAGGGAGGCCTTGGTCAAGGCATTGCGCCGAAGGTGGTTGTCGGAGGCTGTTTGTGCCTCTCACCTACGGAGTCAGTGCCGCTGGGCTACCCTGTGATTAAATTAGATGGCTTCTGGGCTCGCCTGCCACAACGGGACTTGATAAGGGCTTTAAGCTACAATTGTTGTTCTCACGTGTATTGTTTGTCTGTTCTTGTATCTGTCTGTTACACGTCTTTTTGCACCTAGGGCTTGTGATATACTGAACTGCTCGGTATGACATGTTATTTGTTTTCTTCTGTTAATAAAAAGAGATTATACTTTTTTTTTTCCTTTATGGCTGGATGTAAACATATTTGTGTCCATTTATACTAGGCTACCTCCGATCTGTCAAATTTAGATCCGAAAAGGACCCAGTCCTTTTTTGTTTTTATTTCTGGACGTGGATGGACTCGGAGCTAGGCTGGTATAAATCAACACAAGTCCATCTACATCAGCATGCCCCGTAGAAATGCACAGAGCTTCTGATCAGGTCTGCCTGAAAAATGGACAGGTGAACCTGATAGGGGCCCTTTCACACAGGCTTTTCCTAGTAAAGCGACACACATGTGCATTCACAAACATATATACATAAGTATTTTAAGATGGTCATCGTTGTGGTGTGAATTAGGAGAAACTGTGCATTAAAGCATTAGTCCCTCAAAAGTGAAATTTTGATATTATCTGGAGATTGGTGGACTGAGTCTGTTTCAGCTTATTATATATCTCGGATAATTTAACAATGAGATTTCCCGCTTATATTTCCAGACACCTGAGAGTTTTGGGTGTTTCAATTCCCCTCTGTGTTCAGGCACTTCTGGATTATTCATATTGTAAAAATACATAAAAATAAAAAAAATCAGATAAGACTGTCCAAGTGATAGTAAAAAGTGCTTTAACTCTCATTCACCTACCAAAAACTTGAGTATCAGTTTTGAGAATAACCTGTTAGGCCTCGTACACACGGACGGACTGTCCGATGAAAACGGTCCGCCAGACCGTTTTCATCGGACATGTCCGCTCGGGGATTTCTGTCTGATGGTTGTACACACCATCAAACAGAAATCCGCGCGGACACAATACGCGGTGACGTGGCCCTGGAAGGTCAATGCTTCCACGCATGCGTCGAATCACTTCGACGCATGCGAGGGCTTTCGGCCGAGCGGACATGTCCGATGAGTCTGTACAGACGACCGAACATGTCCGACGGACAGGCTTCCAGCGGACATGTTTCTTAGCATGCTAAGAAACATTTGTCTGCTGGAAACCTGTCCGATCCGCCGGAAAATTGTCCGGTCAGACGCACAGACGACCGAACATGTCCGCTGAAACTGGTCTGCGGAACAGTTTCAGCAGACATGTTCGGTCGTGTGTATGGGGCCTTAAGGTGTCAATAGCAGCCCTATAGCTGTTCATTGATTAGAACATATCAAAACGCAAATAAAAACGATTCAGTAGGGTTTTGAAATCAGAGTATTATTTTCTAGGAGACATGGCATTAATTAGCTTAAACAGATATTCAATATACTATATTAATTGCCTGTATAGACAGGAGACAGGCTACTTAGAGACCAACGTAGCTGCATTACATGACCATAAGAGACTTCTGTCTCCAGGTCTTGCTCTTATACTACTGAATACAAAAAGTAAAGGTGGGACATTTTGTTAGTTCTGATACAGGTGGCGTTAGAAGGTATCCATAGACTTTTTATTATGCTCATTTTGTTAGAGATATTAGAGAATATTCACCTGATCCAGCAATTTATAATTGTTTGTTTTAAAATGTTTACAGGTAGCTTTAAAGAGTAACTACCACAAATAGCATAAAGACTTAAAATTCATGTAGGTAGATAGATGGGCCTGGTAATGATTCACCCGTCAAATGACAGTGATATTCATAGCTTATGTTTTGCTAGCACACAATGCACCATTTATGTTTATGGTGGATATGTCAAAGGTCTTTTCATAGGTAATTTAATACATTACTACATTGTTATGTCTATGGAAACTCTTTGATCTATCAGCAGGATACATCTGGTGCTGTTATACTTTTCTGTGCATGCCAATACATGCGATTGGAAAAGAATATCAAAATGAATTAACCCCACCAGCATTTGTAGGACTGTGTTTAAACAGGAAGTGCCTAATGTACCTATTTACAGAAGCTCTCTGATCCAATTGCTTACTGCTATATGTAAGAAACAAATAATCTAACATGGAAGATAACATGTAAGTTGGGTCAGTAACTAAATATGTATATAGGTGTATGTAAATGCTATTGCACTGCATTCTGATTTGAAAGACAAGCATGCTTATTACGATGATGCTGTGCAAAAAGCAATATAGTCAGCAGTAACTGCTAGCAAGCTGACACATTTCCACATTTGTCACAATGGTAAGAGGTGATCGGTAAATGGTTGCTAGGGGACATTGCGCTTAGCCTTATTGAATATGGGATTTTTTAAGATATAATCAGAAGTCAGATTTAAGCCTAAACCGGTCAGCATACTGAAGTCATTTGGATGGCCTCAGAAGTTACATAACATTAATGTTCTACAATACTTAGGCCTTCACAGGTGACAATTATAGACCTTTCATGGGCGGGAGGTGCCAAAGGCTATAATTGGTGCATCTGCTCAGAAGGCTTTAGCTTGCTTTTCTCCATTTTTTTTACACCAGTTACAAAATGATCCATTCCTCTGCTACTTGATTAGACAGACATCTCTGGAAACACACCTTCCGCAAGTGATCATTGTCCAATGAAGCCCCATGGTAACATGTTAAACGTGTAGCCTCTTATTAATAAGCCTAGTCCCAGATAGGAGACGGTCCTGTGTGATTCACCATGAGGGCAAATTACCGCACCTGTACATACTGTACCCGTATCCCTTCCATGGAGCTCAGGTTCACACTGGGCTGTGGGAATGAAGCCGTGCCAATTCAGCTGAACTCGCACAATTTCACTCCCACTTGTCAGTCCTGATTTCGGTCGCGATGACATAGGCATCTGTGCTTCTGCACAGATGTAAATCGCGGGCCGAAATCGCAAAAAGTAGTACAGAAACTACTTTCCGAAATCGATGCAGCGCCGCACCGATTAGGACGGTGCCATTGCCAGCAAATGCCGCCGATTTAAAATGCGATTTGACATGTCAAATCACATGTCAAAACGCACCAGGGCGGTAAGAGTGAAAGCACAAGCACACAAATCTGTTGTTCTTGAATTAAATCTATCAGAAACCAAAATATCTGTTTGAGAAGCCACAGATGGAAAACCCTACTAACCTTCAGCAGTTGTGACACTGTCAGCTAAGCTGAAAAGGTTTAGCCATCTAATGCTTCTCTCTCATGTATTTTGCTTCAACACATCCTATAAATCAAAAATATGTCTGCAATGTTGATTTTATATCCTAAATGTAGATGTGATATTACCTTCAACAAAATTTAAAAATAACCTCTATTATTGTGCAAGTGGCTATGAAAGTGATGAATGCGGAATGAAAATAGTCTGAAGCTGAGATATACAGTAAGAAAACAATACACAAAGTGTAGGAAAAACAAGTGGCACCCACCTCTTTGTCGGCCTTGTATACTCCGTAGTGCAAGGATGTTCTGCTCATCGGACAGGAACTGCTTCATCTTGTGGAAAGGCTCCTTCCCTCGTACAGTTAATTTATTCCAAGGTTTGGGCCTGGCCAGGATTTCGCTCACAGACCCTTGTGATAATCCCAGTACATAATGTCCAAAGATACGTTGTCCAATATTGTGCTTGATCAACTGCTCTTTCACTTGACGTGCAATTTCTGCAGTGTCTATATCTTCACCTTCTGAGACGCTTCCAGCGCTCTCTGACTGGCTCGGTGAAGGAGCCATGCCATTTATGTCCGGGCTTGGCTGCTGCAGTGGACTTTGGGAAGATATGGAGTTTGTGCTGAAGTGACCTGTTGAGAAAAGCATGCTTGTGCTTCCTGCTTCCTGCATTGTCTTGGAGTAGAAGGACTGCATAAGCTGTCGCTGGAGAAGTGAATTTAGTGCAAATTTCCCCGTGGAGGCCAAGGGCAAAGAAGGGCTTGCAATGGATAAGCTGAAATAGTCTTGGTTTAAACCCGTTGGTGAGAACTTGTGTGTACCATTAGTATTGGAAACCTGCTCCCCTGCGTTGCGGAGCAACTGAGAGGGAGGGGAGGTCGGCAAGGTTGCAGGGCGCTGAGTTTCATGCTGGTCTTTCCCTTTTCTCCTGGCTGACCCTACAAGAAAGGTCAAACATAATGCATTATGGGGGATTAAAAAGGGAAAAACCAAGATAAAAACGCAATGTTTGCCCCACAGTGAAAAAGTGCATTTTCTTTTTAAGAGGGCCAATTAGGTTTTTAAATTGAATTTGCAGTAAGCCGAACAAGGCCCCCAAAACAACCAACATGCATTTCATGTTTGTACCTTTCTTGTACAGTTTGTTGCAGCCTGGAGAATTCCTAAGACAAATCTTTGCACTTCCCCTCTTCAGTACAGACCACTGTGTCATACAAACAATACAATTCTCTACATAAAAATAAGCTTATTGCATACACAATCGATTGAGTGGCCCACAGCAAACATTTACACTTGAAAGGAACCTAGTAATGCATTCTATAGGAAACCAATATATATCTTATTGTTAATTGCCAAAAATACCATTGATAAACCATACTATGTCTATGAAATCAGTAGAATTCTCAAGTAAGAAACATAATGGCTATATTATAGATATTGTCATTTACAGGTTAAACCACACATTTAGGAGATATTATCAAAACCGTTCAACACAGAAACTGGTCAAAAATCAGGTCAGGTATAAATAATGAGTTCTTTACAGTGATGTCTACCTCACTGCCTGGGACCCAGTCAATGGTAGATTATAAAAAATATAACTGTTCTAATTTAAAGAAGACCCATGCTTCAGTCTCATTGGGTAATACCATAGATGTGTAATTTGAATAATACCCCACAAAGCCTCAGCTGAAGCTCATCCTTTCAAACAACAAGGCACTGGTTTGAGAGCAATTATTATTGGGTTGGCCATATACAAGAAATGATTACTGAGTTGGCCATATACAAGAAAATGAAAATAAATAAATGCAACCTTAGATCCAGGAAGTAAATAAAAACAGAGGGAAGAAATAGTCTGAGCATCGGAAGCTCTTGTTATGGCATGCATATCATTTTATCACACGTTGGCCAACCTCTGCATGACCAGCCAATGACTGTTCTTTTTTCTACAGTGAAATGGACAACAAACTCTTCACCATATGTGAATAGCACCAGTTATCATTAAAGCAGAGGAGAAAACAAGAGCTGGTTCTGGAACTGTGGATTTAAGGGACGATTAACCAAACCCATCCTCCATAGTTCTGAGTGATGGCTCTGCCAGTTTTAAGCCAAGTATTCAAAGGCATCTTCATCCTAGCTTGAATGATATTGTGAAGAACATCATCTCTGGCAGACATTTACTAAGTGTTTAACAAAGGTCTTCCCTGTCATCATACAGTACTTGCTAAAAGCTGGCTGCCGCTTGCTAAAGCAACAGTGGGTGCGCCAATTAAAGCCACTCCCAGACTGGAGACAAAGGGCACTTAAAGGGCTTTGAGAAAGCTGCTTGGCATTTTCTGAACTAGGAGTGAAATACAGGAACCCCACCAAGTTAATGCATTGGAAAGTCTGAAGCTGAGTTCTGCTTTTCAGTTGAAGCAAATATCTCCAAGTAGTTAAAAAAAGCTATTAAAATATTTAAATAATAATTCTTGTTATGCATTTTTCCTCTTTTCCCCATAAAACATAGGGGGGAAATAGGTCTGTAATGTTTTACCATGACACCTTGCAAAGCTGCCATTAACTAAAAGGTAATTAGTCTTATTATTTAGGCAGTGCCAACAAGGTCTCCAAAATGTGTTCTATTCTCCCGCTTACACCTTTTACAAGTCAAACAATACTCGCAGATTGCAATGTTCATTAATCTTGCTGTCAGGTGTCTCCTAACACCGCTTTCCACAGCACATTCATTTTTGTCACTTACTCAAGTCAGCAAAACAAACTTACCGCTCAGGTCGCTGTTGCTAATTCGCAGCGTGGCATTCTCCGACTGCAGGGAGCGGTTCTTTTCCAGCAACAAAACCTCCAATGGTTTCGATGCATCCTAAATACAGCCAATGAAAATGAACTGATCAGCAACCACATTGCAATTAAAGGAATAAAGGCACAGTAATAAAACAAAAGCAAGTCGACAACTGGATGACTGCACACACTTTAGAAAAATACTAATTCTTGGGCAATAAAAAATATAAAGTGTGTGCGTTATTCACATGAGTAATGCTGCCTAATATAGTGTTTTGTGAGTTTAGATAGTCGAAAAAATTTATGTTCTTCTAAAAGGGCAGAAGCTACCATTTACCTGCATGTCCTTGCTTTTAAAATGTCATCCGTTGTTTTAAATTTTGCAAGCACAGAGGAAACTATCTCACTCTTCTAATAAGTCTCACAAATAAATGTCACAAAGAACCAACAATATTAAATATAATCGCATATTTGGAGGATAAACACTGCAGGAAAACAAGCATATATGCTGCCCACACAGATGGTAATCAAAATTCAGCTGCTAATTTTTGTCAGAAGAATAAACAATTTATTTTTGTAAAATTAATAATTATGCCTGCCACTAAACTAAATTCATAGAACTGAAATCTGAAAAATATTAACACAGGGCAAGGCTGGAGTAAAAATGAATTTGTTGCCGATTCTAACCAGTCAAGTGTCTTGTTTCTAATTTTGTGTTGTTTCTAAAGGCCCGTACACACGATCCAAAAATCGTATGGTAATTTTCGTACGACACCCGATCGTCCGATAATCTTCTTGTTAGTATAGTTCTTTCGACAGTCGATTCAGACTCTTCAGACTAAAACATCCGAATGTGCAGGCTACTTAGTTTTTGTCGTACGCGAACAGAACGTCCGATTTTCGGGTACAGAATACATGTGAAGTCTTGATTTATGAAGCCCCACCAAGATATTTTCTTATAGTCGTACTACACTATGAGATTTTGCATGCTCTCTTATTCCTTTCAGAAGCATATTTAATAAAACATATGAGATGGTGTTAATTTCTGAAGCCTTGTGAAAAAATATGTACCAATCTGAAAAACCAAAATGTCTGAAATAAGAGTTAGGCCTCGTACACACGATAGGTTAACCAGAGGACAACGGTCTGATGGACTGGTTTCATCGGTCCAAACCGATCGTGTGTGGGCCCCATAGGTTATTTAACCTTAGATTAAAAAAAAGCCAACTTGCTTTAAAATTAACCTATGGAATCCTAACCAATGGGAAAAAAACGATCGTTAGTAGGCACGTCCATCGGTTAAAAATCCACGCATGCTCAGAATCAAGTCGACGCATGCTTGGAAGCATTGAACTTCGTTTTTTTCAGCACGTCGTTGTGTTTTACGTCACTGCGTTCTGACACGATCGTTTTTTTAACTGATGGTGTGTTCGCATGACGGACCATCAGTCGGCTTCATAGGTTAACCGATGACAATGGTCCTTCAGACCGTTGTCCTCTGGTTAACCTATCGTGTGTACGAGGCCTTAGTGTACAAGACAGACGGGGTGCTTTTAGGGCATTAATACACGTTAGAGATTTCTTCCTATTTAAAAAAAAAACAAAACAAAACAAGGGATCATAGTAAAAGCAGCAACCACCACAAGTGAATATTGAGCTGCATATTCTAATGCTATATTCAAAAACAGCTCTTAAATAATACACCAGAAGAAAAACACAACTTGTGTTGTATCCTTCAAATAAACTCATCAGCCACTAACAAGCAGTCAGATTCCAATCCAATGACAAGTGACACATGCAAAAAAAATACAAATCTCATTGGCTGCTGTGAGGCAGCACAGACAGTTTGTATTTCAGATGCAAAATAAATGCAGCCTAAATTTTAAATACTTCTGAAAAACAAGATGTACGATACCTGACCGCCTGGTCCTTCAGACTGGGAAAACTCCATGGACTTCAAAATGCTGAAAAAAGCAACAAAGAGAATTTATTGCCTAGGTCCCCATTTTCCAATAAACATCCACAGCATTGCCCTTCTGGTTCCCAACACTGCTGAAAGGACAATTCTTGGTAACTTTCTCAACTGCCGCTGCATCACAATAATCAGATAATGAATCACAACACTTGTCTGTCCCCAGATAAAATACATCTTTCTTATGGGTCATTTAAATAATGCATATCTCATTCCCAGCAGGCCACACTGTGGCATAAAATTAAATGTTAATAAGGATATAACATTTAAAGCTGTCAGAAAGTGTATATATTTGTTAGTGTAGCTGCAAGGGAGTTAGATTTGCATAACAGTCATAGTTAAATAACACCATTATTTTTCAAAGATCCTCCTCTTAAAGACTCTATGAAAGAACCAGATTATGTGGAAATACAGCAGTCCACAGACTGTAAGAATTCCTCAATGTAACATGTAGTATGAATGCAGTATAAATAGTCTGAATGTAGTAGAAGGTAAAAGCTTTCCAGCATAAATAAAACATTTACAGCTTCTTCTGACATCTCCATGTAGAAACAAGGAGACGCTTTGTACGAAATAGTGTGACCCTTGTCCTGCTGTTTTTTTTTGTTTTGTTTTTTCATTTAACAAAAATGAGAGTATTTAGTAATTATTGACTTGCAATACCGGATTCTGCCTGATGGTAGCACTGCGGGTGAGCTATGAAATGACAGCTCCTGGTGAAACGGAAAGTATGAATAACGCTTCAAAAACAACTACACTTTTTAGTTTTTTTTTTTTGGGGGGGGGGGGGGGGGGATAAGCCACAAAACATTTTGGTTGTTTTTGTGCACGGGCATGTGTTCCATTACCTGCAGGTGGTTCCTTCTGATAAAAAATCTTCCAGTGTCTCCTTCACAGCTTCTAGATTTTGCCCTCTTCCAGCACTGTGATGGTTAACAGAAGCTGCTTCTACTCACCAAAGTTGTGCCTCCAGCTCATGCCCTCGCCTCCATTCAGAGAGCTCATCGTACTACAATCACATAATGCATCGCATTCTGTGAATGGAGGAGGGCATGCTGTCATTCAACTCCTCCCTCCATTAACATAACGTCATTCATTGTGTAATAGTATTAAGACGAGTTCTGTGAATGGAGGAAAGGACAGAAGAGGGCACTGGTGCAAAGTCATGTTGGAACAGGAATGGACCATCCCCAAACTGTTCCCACAAAGTTAAGAGCATGAAACTGTCCAAAATGTCTTGGTATGCAGATGCCTTTAGAGCTTCCTTCACTGGAACCAAGGGGCCAAGCCCAAACCCTGAAAAACAACCCCACAACATAATACCCCCTCCACCAAATGATTAGGACCAGTGCACAAAGCAAGGTCCATAAAGACATGGTTGAGCGGGTTTGGGGTGGAAGAACTCTGGCCTGCACAGAGTCCTGACCTCAACTCGATAGAACACCTTTGGTATGAATTAGAGCTGAGACTGCAAGCCAGACCTTCTCATCCAGGTCAGTGCCTGACCTCACAGATGCGCTTTTGGAAGAATGGTCAAACATTCCCATAGACACACTCCTAAACCTTGTGGACAGCCTTCCCAGAAGAGTTGAAGCAATTATAGCCGCAAAGGGTGGGCCAACTCAATGTTGACCCCTGGGATGCCATAAAAGTTCATGTGCGTGTAAAGGCAGGCGCCCCAATACTTTTGGCAACATAGTGTAAGTATCTGGAATTTTGTACCTCTCAAAATGTTTTGGTGTTGAGACTCTGCAAAGGGCTGAAAAGCCTGCAGTGTCACAGATGGGAGGGGGAGTAAGCAGGCTTTAGCATGACAGGCAAATCTGAATGCAAATTATTTCGGCTCTAAAATTTCAGACTGAATTACTGTTCAGTGGCTGCACGGTTTGAAAGCAGGGAAAGGCATTTTTATGCTCGTTAACGACATGTAATTAGTTTATTAATTAGTTTATTCCTTTTTTTTTAATTAGCTGCTTTACGAAAATAACTCTTTAGAATAGGACCAAATCCATTCTTTACCATTTCTCAGCAAATTACACAGTCTAAAATGAAGACCGCCACTAGAGGCATTATCTATAAATTCATACATAAAATACAATACTGAAAATATAGAAGCAGAAAGTACATATGTCAGAGCCACATCAGATTAATTTCTGGCAAAACCTAACAATTATAACTCAGAGGATATACTCACAAAAAACATTCCATATTTTCCTTTTTATCAAACTGCATATATGGCACATAAAAAGAATAAATGATTGCATGCTATCCCTACAACAGTACTACTAATGGGTATGCAGCATATTCTCAAAGCTGGGGTGCCAGAGACAGCAACATAACTTTGTGATTGTGCATTATGAGCAAAGAAACTGTTTTCTCAACACTCAAAATGTAATTTGGACAAAATGATTTATGGCTGCAGGAAGCACTTGTCAAATAAAAAGAAGAATGATTGGTAAAGAAGGCAGAACACAAGGAAAAGGCAAGCAAAAAATAGATGCAGACGGTAATATTACATTTTGGGACAGCATATGAAAAACACGAAGCCGGTGATATTCAAGTCAGCCAAAAGCAGGCGCAAATCTCATACTTTTTTTTTAAAGGGACGCTACTATTAAATATAAATTCATACTTTCAAGTATATCCATTCTATATATTAAAACATACGTGAAAACCTTGTTTGACTGCACTTGTCTTTCCTTAGATAAGGTGATGCTGGTCTCTTTCTCTCATTGTCGGCATAAACAGGCATGCCTGGCAGAGCCAAGTGGTCATGTTTTGGGCAAGGTTACAGAAAGCCTTGCCTTAGGGCAGTCAGACTTTGCTTGCATATCTCACTGCCCTCTTCTGACTGGTGGCCTCCATTGAATCTGCTACTTAAAGAGAACCAGTCACCAATGAACAACTGTAATGATGCGTACACACGACCGCTATTCATGTCATGGAAAAAAACAACGTTTTTCTCAACGCGGTTTGTCACGATTCCTCTCAAGTCTGCCTTGCATACACAAGTTTGTGAAAAAAAATGCTCGAGCAAAGCGCAGTGACGTACAACACGTACGTTGGCACTATAAAGGGGAAGTTCCATTCAAATGCCGCCACCCCTTGGGCTGCTTTTGCCAATTTCCCCATCTCATAACTTGCTTCTGAGCATTTCCCCCTCATTAAAGTGTACACACGACCGTTTTTCATGACGTGAAAAATAACGACGTTAAAAAAACGGAGCAGTTTCTAATCTTTTTTCTGGAATTTTTCTCGTCGAGAAAAATGCTCTGGAGCCTACACACAACCGTTTTTCCACGACCAATTTAAAAAATGCAATTTTTTTCATCATGAAAAACGGTCGTGTGTACGCGGCATAATAATCGAAATCATCACTTTTTAGAATTTATAATCGTGCAGCCTTACCTCTACATCAAAGAAAACTAAACACTTTGTTTGACAGGTCAATCTTACTCCAGCAGTCCAGACAATGATATTTTTGCTTTGATGGTGGCAGAATACAAGTAAATAACAGCAAAGGCACTGTGTCCCTGAGAGGCAAGGCTGCACTATCATAACAATTTTATGCCTAATGCACAGCGGATGTTTTTACAGCTGCGCCTAGGGGCGTCAGGCATTTTTCTTCTTTTTTTTACAGCTTAAAAATGCCTCTCCATGTTATTCTATGTATCCCTGCACACATAGGGGTAGATTCACATACAAATAGATCGGCGCAGCGTATGCGAGATACGCTACGCCGCTGTAACTTACATTAGGCCGGTTCGAATCCCCAAAGAATTTGCGCCGTAAGTTACGGCGGCGTAGTGTATCTCAAGCGGCGTAACGGCGCGGAATTCAAATCGGCGATTAGGGGGCGTGTTTCATTTAAATGAAGCGCGTCCCCGCGCCGAATGAACTGCGCATGCGCCGTCCCTAAATTTCCCCCCGTGCATTGCGCGAAATGACGTCGCAAGGACGTCATTTTTTAAACTTAGACGTGACTTACGTCCATCCCGATTCACGGACGACTTACGCAAAAAAATTAAAAAATTCAAATTTCAACGCGGGAACAACGGCCATACTTAACATGGCAAATCTAACTATACGCTGCAAAAAAGCAGCTTTAACTATACGCCGGAAAAAGCCGACTAGAGACGACGTAAGAGAATGCGACGGCCGCGCGTACGTTCGTGGATCGTCGGAAATAGCTAATTTGCATACCCGACGCGGAAAACGACGTGAACGCCACCCAGCGGACGCCAAAGTATTGCATCTTAGATCCAAAGGCGTACAAAGACGTACACCTGTCGGATCTAACCCAGAAGCCGTCGTATCTTGTTTTGAGGATTCAAAACAACGATACGACGCGGGAAATTTGAAAGTACGCCGGCGTATCAGTAGATACACCGGCGTACTCGCTCTGTGGATCTGGCCCATAGGCTTTTGGGAGCTGTAAGTAGCATAGGTGTTTTCAAGCTGCCAAAAAAAGAACCCAGGGCCGCAAGATCTGGAGCAGCAGCGTTACAGCTGTAAAAAACTCCCAATGTGGCTAAACATGTGTTAATGCTGTCAATCGTTTTCTAAGATGCAGTAATTGGATTTGAGAGTGGAAAACAGAAGCGGGCCGAGAAACGCTGCTTAACACTAATGCGGCTAAATGCGCATGAACGCTAATGCAAAATGCTTCTAAAAGTGCATTTTTACAGACAAGTTTTCCTGGCATCGGGAACTGGCTTTGCAGTTTGTGTGCATGAGGCCTTATAGTCTGTGTGCAGATCTAACCTTTTAGCAAAGCCTGGGAGACATGCATTCTATGCATCCGATAGCAAAAAGTCTCACAATGAACATCTTTAAAGCACAGAAGTGCATGCCAGCCATGCCAAAAGGAAGTAGAAATAAAAAAATATATAATCTTAGAATGCAGGAAAGGAAGGGAGAGGAAAGTTTAGGAAAGACAGGTTTTCAAGACTTTTCTACTATAACCGATTTTATGAATGAATATTTTAAGCAAACTTGCAACAGTTTTTACAAAATATCTTTACAAAAAAAAAGTATACAAAAATGAAATAAATTGGCCCTCTTACATGTACAGACACTACAGAATACAAAGCAATGACAATGAAAAAAAATGGAGTTGTACTGCTAGTCACTTACTTGAGTTCCTTCTTTATTTCTTCATAATCAGCCTGCCCTTTCAGTTTTTCTTCAAGTTGCTGCAAACAGTTTGAGAAAATCAGTTAACATAATACAGCTTAACTAATTTAAAAAGAGGCTTGAAACGTGCATTGCCATATGTTAGAGTAAATTGGTAATTACGGTAATAAATGAGTAACGCAACACTATAAAAGTGGGACTCTCAAGGATCTTTCTTGGCTTTTGCCCAACCCTTGCCACCTAGCTACTGGTGCATCTATCGCAGCCATTAGAAATGTTGGGGCCCCTTACACAGCTTCAGGTCTGGGCCCTAACCCTCCCTCCTGGGCCTGACCACAAACATTCCTCAAGGCCCGCCCACTGGCTGTCCCACCAAATCCACCTACTAGCCATCCCACCAAGTCCTTAAGTGCACCCACTTTTATTTTAATACTCTTACAACCGAATATATCCTCCATCCCATATCCTACATCCCATGTCCTCCTCCTCCTTCGCCATCCCATGTGCTTCTCTTCCAGTCCCATCCCATGTCCTCGCCCTTCTCCAGTCCCATCTCCTCCATCCCATACAGGTGTATGGGCTGTACACCCCTGAAGGCGGCCTTGGGTGCATCACTATCATGTGTATCTTTTTCAAACAACAAGGAGGCAAAAAAGGTGGAAGGTCAGAGCCAGAAACCCTAAGGCCCCGTACACACGAGAGGATCGATCCGCTGAAATTTATCCGCGGACCGGTTTCAGCGGATAGATCCGCTGGTGTGTACGATCCAGCGGATATTTATCCGCGGATATTTTTCCGGGCGATGGATTTCCAGCGGATCAAAATTTCTTAGCATGCTAAGAAATCGATCCACTGGAATCCAGTCCAGCGGATTGATCCGATGGTCTGTACAGACTCACCGGATCAATCCGTCCGAATCCATCCCTCGCATGCGTCGTAATGGTTCGACGCATGCGTGGAAGTCCTTATATTACAGCGTCACGCACGTCGCCGCGTCATCATCGCGGTGACGGCGCAACACGTCACCGCGGAGGGAATTCCGCGCGGATTTTGATCTCATGGTTAGTACAACCATGAGATCAAAATCCCCCAGAGGATTTACCTGCGGAAACGGACCTCCGGACCGTTTCCGCGAATCGATCCTCTCGTGTGTACTAGGCCTTAGCCTTGTGGCTTGCAATTCCTTATAAGAGATCCAACATATCAGAAAGTGCCATCAAACTTTTGGAGATGGCAGCTACTGTATATAGGCCTCTTTTAGACACCATTTTAGCCTCAGGGACTATGCATCATTTAAAACAGTGGCCATCAACCCTGTCTTCAGTGCCCACTAACAGGCCAGGTTTGCAGGATAACTGAAATACGTTCCAGGTGATATAATTTGCTGCTCGGTGATTGTGGTATTCTAGTCTGCATCTTTCCAAGGTAATACATAAAATATGTATAGTATTGGTCCAGCAGTGCACCAACACCTTAGCAGCCATTGTGCGACATGCTGGGTCTTTGGTGTGCTCCTGCACCTTTAAGGAGGGGTGGCTACCCTTCAGTCCACCTGCCCTTATCTATCGATCAGAATGCACGTGCCTCCATTGTGGGGACAGTCATTGTTTAGTGTTAGGACCACAGATTACAGGGTGCCTTGACGCGGCTCTGTGGCTCACGCATACGTTTACAAACGCGTGTGGACAAAACTCCTGTTTTTAACGCATACTGTTAGACAGGTTAATTGGTTGTTCTGCGAGCTGGTCGGTAAGTAGGCTTGGTTTTTCCCTGGGCATTCCTCAGGTTTTGTTGTTAATACATAAAATATGGCCTGTTAGTGGGCACTGAGCACAGGGTTGATGACCACTGGTTTAAAATACATCTTAATATTTTTACCACCACTTGTGTCCTTAGCTTGTTGCCTGTAGTTCAGCTTTCAAAACAGAATTTATCCCAAAAGCAAACATTCATTTTTATTGCAGGTTACCAATTCTTTAGAAATGATGGCTGCATTAGTTTCCTTTATTAGGCTATTTTCATAGCAAATCTGTTTTTCACAGCATAAACTCTCCAGCAGAATGTATCAGTTTACAAACCACTTAACACTGGCAGGGGTGAGTAAAATGATCAGCTTTTATTTATTCATGAATAACCTTTATCCAAAAAGAAAAAAAATGGTTGCTGTAGCTGATTATAGTGTAGGTTAGAGTTTGGCTTTAATTTGTTAGTGTAACTAAATAAGTAGAAGTAAATGCAAAACTTTTTTTCTTTCATTTTGGATAGAGTAAGATAGGGTTATAACTCCTGTAAAGTTTATTTTTGCCATCTTTGTCCCATTGGGGATATTTACCTTTACTTCCTGTCCCTTAGCCCAAAGCAGGAAATGAGAGGAAATCAATGCAAATTAAGGGAATCCCTTGGAGACCCTCAAGTCACCAAAACCAGTTTGCCCATTGGAAGATTTTCCCTCTATTACTTTTCTGGGGACAACCCAAAATTTGGGATTTGCTTTTACTTTCGCTTTCAATGATAATGGTAAAAAGAACAAAAAGAGGGTGAATCTTCTTAACAGGGGCACAGACAGCAAAAAAAACTGACAGGGGTTCTAATCTGTCTCTACCCTGAGGTGTGCAAGACCCCTTTCACACTGAGCCGCCCATAGCATTGGTGGTAAAACGCTGCTATTTTTACCGCCAACGGTATGGGCGGATTTGTGGTGCATTTCGGCTGAAGCAGCGCATTGCGGGCGATATAGCCACACTGTCCCATTGATTTCAATGGGCAGCAGTGGTGGAGGAGCGGTAAACAAACCGCTCCAAAGATGCGACTTTATTTACCGTCCTGCTAGCGCAAAGCTCCAGTGTGAAAGCCCTCGGGCCCTCAGGCTTTCACACTGCAGACAATGGAGCAGCTGTTTGAGGGCGGATTGCAGGCGCCATTTTTAACACTATAGTGCCTGCAATACTCCCTCAGTGTGAAAGGGGTCTTAATGGCCATATCACCAGGTGAAAAAGCCAAAGAAGACAGATGCAGCCACCACATCTAATGATTGCAAAACTGCAATATATTACATTTCTGATTTTGGGTTTAATAGCACTTTAATGTTATGTACCGTTACAATAATTTGTATCAGTGGAGAAGTACATTGGCACGAAAGCTGCAAGCCGTACTCCTAGCTGCATGGGAAATTGATCATAATATTTTACAGTGTTCCGCAAGATACAGTACACAAAACAACTGTCACTATGACTTCCATGTGAAAATTGTTAATGAGATTTTAATGGTGCAAGTGAAGGCATTCAGCTGGAATCCGCTCACGTGCCAAAACGTACAGAGCTGAACAATTGCCTGATATACAAACAGAATGACATCAGAGGCCAAAGAGCAGTTGTTACACATAACATGCAGCATACTAAAAGGTTTCATTCAGGAGCACATATGTAGATTGTTATTGGCAAGTCTTTCAAAAATGATGAAATTATTATGATGCAATGAATGTAGAAACAGGAGCAACAGTTTATTAAAAACAACATTTTAAAAGGGAAAAGGAAATTGATTATGCCAATGATTTTTACAGATACTTTCACGTGTGCTGTGTATCATATAAATCTTATTTAGTATTCAAGAACCCTGCTTCTTAAAAGGAGATGTTTGGGGTATATTAAAAAAAAAAAAAACACCTATACTTAACTCTATGCTGCAGCTGTTCCAAGTCAGCCCTAAGCCCAAGAACTGAGTGATCACATGACCACTGATCGCTCAGTTCTCAGTCCGCTCAGAGCTGAGCGCAGTGACTATGAGTCACCACTTTCTGCTCTGCTCCTCCAACACTCACTGGACAGCTGTGCAGAAGAGAGGGTGGGTGCAGCTAGCTTTGGCTCTCACTAAGAGGCAGAGCCAGCTGTCAGCTGGGTGGATTCAGACAATATCATGGGGATCCTTTCAGAGCCTGGAGTGGCTC
The DNA here is from genome assembly GCF_905171775.1 of Rana temporaria. NCBI lineage: Eukaryota > Metazoa > Chordata > Amphibia > Anura > Ranidae > Rana > Rana temporaria. The sequence goes on from NC_053490.1 coordinate 440,622,269, forward strand.
TGTGGTGTTAACTGGTAGTGGACTTTAGCCCCCTGTCTGCCAACTCTGGTTCACAGGACTGAAAAAGTACATGCACAACTGTGACCCACAAGAGAAGTATGGCCAAAAAAGCTTTGCTTGGATACAGGTACTTTCAAAAGATCAGTGTGGTAGCAATCAAAGAGAAGCACCTTGCAGGTGGTGTGCATCTTCCACATATGCTTATGTCCAGCCTCCGTTTTTTCCAAGTTTTGGACAGAGTGGAGAAGGAATATAACCCTTTTTGGGGTTTTACCACAATTCAGGGCTCAGTTAGTGAGATTTTCCAAAACTAATGCTGCGTACACACGATCGGAAATTCCGAAAAGAAAAACGTGGATTTTTTTCCGACGGAATGTTGGCTCAAACTTGTGTTGCATATACACGGTCATATAAAATTCCGACCGCCAAGAACGCGGTGAAGTACAACACTACATTGAGCCGAGAAAAATGAAGTTCAATGATTCCGAGCATGCGTCAAATTGATTCTGAGCATGCGTGTTTTTTGCCCATACAGACAAGTACTTGTCGGAAAAATTGAGAACCAGCTCTCAAATTTTTGCTGTCGGAAATTCCAACAGAAAAAGTCCGATGGAGCCTACGCGCGGTCAGAATTTCCAAACAAAAGCTCACATCGAACTTTTCTTGTTGCAATTTCCGATCGTGTGTACGCGGCATTACTGTAGCAGAGACAATGGCTTTACTAGATGGAAAGTTAATGAAAACCTGCAAGGGGCACAGAGGCAATTAAATGCTGACAGTGTTTCCACTCTACTAAAGAAAATTATTTTATTTCTGTCTATGTTGCTGTTGAAGATTTACCTCCGGGACCTTAAGACAGGAAGCCAGGACAAATCTCTCTGAGACCTGGATAGCAAATTTAAATAAGACATATGGGAATTTTTTTATTTTTTTATTTTAGAATCATACTTACCCAGAACCAAGCGATCAAACATTGCCGATTGCTCGATTCTTAGAGCTCCTTAAAGTGGAGGTTCACCCAAAAAATCTATTTTTAACATTAGATTGGGCCTGAGCAGAATCGGGTGTTTTGTTTAAAATCAATGCAGTACTTACCGTTTTAGAGATAGATGTTCTCCGTGGCTTCCGGGTATGGGCTGCGGGACTGGGCGTTTCTATTTGATTGACAGGCTTCCGACGGTCGCATACATCGCGTCACCAGTTTCCGAAAGTAGCCGAACGTCGGTGCGCAGGCGCCGTATAGAGTCGCACCGACGTTCGGCAACTCACGACGCACTGTAGGCGAACATCGGAAGGCTGTCAATCAAATAGGAATGCCCAGTCCCGAAGACCATACCCGGAAGCGGCGGAGAACATCTATCTCTAAAAAGTACTGCATTGATTTTAAACAAAACACCCGATTCTGCTTCCCGTAATTAGGCCCAATCTAATGTGAAAAAAAAAATTCGGGTGAACTCCCGCTTTAAGCAGAGAACCAGTGATAGTCACCAGATCTCTGCTCACTGGAGTGCTGGGCTGTGGAGGGGGCAGGAGTGGCTGGCCCAGGCTATCAGAGGCTTGTTGGGAGGCTGAGCCGGGTGCCGGTCCAGGCATGTGGGCAGATCCCGACCAGTCGCAATCTTTCCTGAACCTGGGCTGGCTCTGTAACGTCAGCTGACAGGGGGCTTCAGCCCGCTATCTGCAGAAAATGGGTCACAGGAGTGCAGAACAAAGTGCTTTCACTCCTGTGATCCACAGGAGAAGTACAGACAAACTAGCTTTGGCTGTACTTCTTTAAAAAGGAAAAATTAATTAATGGACATATGCTTAGGTTCTATGGAAGCCCCTCCAAATACAAGCACATTTGCCATTTATGATTACGGTAATCAGACATGAACCATTAGAATATTAGTACTAGAGTATAAATGTCTACTAGTACTAGTTAAAGCTGAAAACCAGGAAAAAAACTAAATACACAGATGAGGAGGTGTACATGAGAGCTGTTTATCTGCCCAAGTGATTAGCATTTCTATCTATCCAGTTGTGAGATCTACACAGCTCTGCCTTGTAGCACAGCCCTGTCTGGCAGAAAAAGGGACCTGGTCTCTCTCTGTGGCAGTTCCAATTTCACTTACAGGATTCAATCTCTATCCCCAACCTGTGACTAGTGAAAGAAAATGCAACAGGCAGATGAGCTCAAATCTCTGTCTCTGGCCACTGAACTGCAAAAGAAATCAGTCAGTTGGGTCCTTGTGCTGTATCTTTAACCACCTCCCTGGTTAATGCTGAACAATAGACTAATAGGCTAATAAGTTAAATTCAGGTAACGTATATACTCGAGTATAAGCCGAGTTTTTCAGCACATTTGTTTGTGCTGAAAATGCCCCCATCGGCTTATAATCGAGTCACCTTTTTGCGCCCGATCTCTTGGACTTTGGGGACCCAGTACTGGCTCACATGTAGCCCCACTCTTCCTCTACAAGTGTGCAAAGTTTGTTGTCCAGGGGACCTACGGCCGGGGAGCACCGATTTTTCAAAGCCGGGCACCCCTTCCATGTTAAACAGTATTTTCTCCGGTGACTTTGGGGACCCGGTACCGGCTGGCCGTAGGTCCCCTGGACTCCAAACTTGCCACACATATAGTCCCACTCTTCAAACAAACACATGCGATTCTGCAGCAGTGCAATTTAAACCATTCATTTGGTATGGCTCAAATTGCACTGCATCAAAATTGTGCAGGACACCAGAATCGGATCGAATGGGTGTTCATACCCATGCGATCTGATTCTGCAAATTGCACTGCGTTTTGCAAACCGATTTTGGGGTGTCGCTAACTTAACTTACAAGACTGTGGCGGTTCGCATATACACGGTGCGATTTTGATGCAGTGCGGAAGCAACGAAGATGAGCAATCATTCATAACAGCCAATCAGATTTGTGTTTAGCAAAGTCAAATCAGTGAAAGATAAAAGATGAATTCTGATAGGTGCCTGTGGGTTACTAGACTTTGCCTTAATGAATAAGCATGCCAGGGGAGAACATATCCTTATTGTGTTGAAGAAATCACCCTTGTTATGTTGATCTAATGCTGTCCTGGCATTTGCATTCCCGCAGTCATGTTACAGTGTCAGGCCAGTAATTTATTTTATGTCCGGAACACGAGACAAATTTGTGGTGACATCATCCATCAAAGGATGTAGACGTATGCAAAGCGTGGGCCAGCCATGCGTGTCGGTGAGAATAAATGACTCACACAGATCAAGAGGTTTTGCTTTAGTGTGCACATCCAAAAACCACAGTCTATTAGGGACGTCTCATTGAGCACAATTTCATGATGTCCCGAATTATCTGAGATGCATGTAAAATAAATGCACATTATACTGCAGCAATGTATTTTGCAGGGCACATAAGGTTAATGGTGTTTCTCCAGCACACAACGTACCTCACTAGCAGGGAACAGTTTGATAACAGTTCTAGCATAAGCACCAAGTTTCTCCTACAGTGATTAATATCAGTGATTCAGTGTATGCCAGACCCCAGAAGCATCAAAAACAATTGATCTCCCTGTTTCTGGTATCTGTTGTTTTCGGGACCTTAGGCAAATCACTATCTATCTGCTTCTCATGGATCAGAATTAAAAAGCTCAGCGGGACAGACATATGCTGTGTCTGTAAGATTCTGAACAGAGCTGCTCATATTCTTAGGGAAAGAATTATCATATAGATTTATTTATTTTTTCTTACAGGTTATGGATTGCAGGACAGTTCATCCTACCAGTTATTAATACCAAATCACTATACACATCTACACATGACGAAACCTTCGCGTCATATATAATATGAACTTATTCACCTAAATGTTGTTCTCTTTAGAACAAAATTTCGAAACACTACCAATGACTGCCTAGTATCAATTAACCACTTAAGGACCGGAAGGATTTACCCCCTTCCTGACCAGGCCATTTTTGCGATAAGGCACTGCGTCGGTTTAACTGACAATTGCGTGGTCGTGCAACATTGTACCCAAACAAAACTTATGTCCTTTTTTTCCCCCACAAATAAAGCTTTCTTTTGCTGGTATTTGATCACCTCTGTGGTTTTTATTTTTTGCGCTATAAAGCAAAAAATGCTGAACATTTTGGAAAAAAAAACAAAAAACAATATTTTTATTTTTTGCTATAATTATATATATATATATATATATATATATATATATATATATATATATATATATATATATATATACACACATACACATACATATATAAATCTTCATCAGTTTAGGCCAATATGTATTCTTCTACATATTTGTGGTAAAGAAAAAAAAAATTGCAATAAGCGTATATTGATTGGTTTGCGCAAAAGTTATAGCTTCTACAAAATAGGGAATAGATTTATGTCATTTTTATTATCATTATTTTTTTTTTATTACTAGTAATGGCAGCGATCAGTGATTTTTAGTGGGACTGCGACATTGCAGCGGACAGATGGGACACCTAACTGACATTGAAACTTTTTTGGGAACCAGTGACATTATTACAGTAATCAGTGCTAAAAATATGCAATGGTTTTGTACTACTGACACTGGCAGGGAAGGGGTTAACATCAGGGGCGATCAAGGGGTTAAATGTGTTCCCTCACTGTGTGTTCTAATTGTATGTGGGACTGTGGGACTGGAGAAACACACAGATCCATCTTCCTGCTCAGCACCCCCCCTGTCAGAATGGAGATTTGCCTTATTTACACAAGCAGATCCCCGTTCTGTCACTGCGGGGAACGATCGCGGGTGGCTATCACCAGACCGGCTGACTGGCTCCCCCGCTGGCCAATGGGTTCCTGCCACAGCATAAGGACGGCGGCTGTTTGGCAAGCAGTTAATACTCACCGTAGTCAACCCGCCACATTTTTTTTTACTACGGCACACCTATATTCAGTTGACAAGTTTCCTTTACAGTCTTGCTTAAAGCGGAGGTCCACCTAAAAATAAAATTATTAAAAGCCAGCAGCTACAAATACTGAAGTTGCTGACTTGTAATAAATGGACACTTACCTGTGCAGGGTGCCTGCGATGCCGGCAGCTGAAGCCGAGCAATCGCTAGTCTCTCGGCTGCCCCCTGTCGCCATCCTCGGTGAGGAAATCAGTAAGTGAAGCGTTATATTACTAATTTTTATCCAACCCAACAGGACCAGCTAAGTACAGGTTTCATTCTGTGTACAATTTAAAGGATAAGTTCATCTTTCATAACATGTTACAACTGTATCAAGGGTGTAATATGATACTAAATAAGCAACCCCCACAAAACCAAAAAGACACCCGGTTGTGACAGTGGGCCAGGCATCTTCTCCCTGCGCCCGCTGTCGCAATAAAAAAAAAAAAAGAATTTTGTGAATGAGAGAACTACAACTACTGTCAGCCATTGTGACTGATGGCTTGTAGTTTTCAATGACCTACCAGGGCGCTGATGAGTCCTCTAGTTAGTTTATTGATTTTTCTTGTCATTCAATAACTGCCTGCCTGTCAGCTACACTGACAGTCTGAACGAGTCTGAGATTTGTTTTCTTTTTTTTTTAAAAAGGTGACCTTTACTAGTAAAAAAAATATAATAATAAAAAAAAAAATCATAATTCTATTCCCTATTTTGTAGGCGCTATAACTTTTGCGCAAAACAATCACTATACCCTTATTGCAATATTTTTTTTACCAAAAATATGTAGAAGAATACACATCGGCCTAAACCGAGAAAATTTTTTGATTTTTTTAAAAAAAATTGGGATTATTATTTTTGCAAAAAGTAAAACCTATTGCTTTTTTTTTTCAAAATGTACACTTTTTTTGTTTATAGCGCAAAAAATAAAAAAAACACAGAGGTCATTAAATACCACCAAAAGAAAGCTCTATTTGTGGGAAAAAAGGACGCCAATTTTGTTTGGGAGCCACGTCGCGCGATTGTGTAATTGTCATTCAAAGTGTGACAGTGCTGAAAGCTGAAATTTCGCCTAGGCAGGAAGGGAGTATATGTGCCCAGTAAGCAAGTGGTTAAGTATATCTTCAATATGCTAGTCCATATAAAGCAACAGATTTCAGACTTGTATAGTGCAAGAAAATAAAAATGTTCCTATACCTTAGCTGTATATAAAAGCGCATACCTTAAGATTGTTGCTCTTGGTGTTAAGCTGATGCTCAAGCTGCGATATTTGAGTGGCAGAGTTTTCTCGAAGTTTAGTAAGACTGGCCTGTAACCTCTGTACATCTTCCACAAGCTGGGCAATTTCCCTCTCCTTAGCCGTAAGTTCAACCTCCATATTGGAGCATGCCGCTCCCTCCAGCGTCTGCTCCTGTGTAAGGTTAAGTATGCGTTCAGTGTTGCCACCAAATAAACACAAACACAACAAACTATACCAAACATGCAGCATGTGCTCACAAAAAGAACTTTTATGTATGTATTTATGCATCACAACTCTTCGAACATTAATGTGACTCCTTTAATAGAAATAGATCAATTCAATCAATATTTATTTCTCTAAGTAGCAGGGGAAATTGTAATATTCAAAAATCCAACTGAAAGCAAGAAAACTGAAGGCGGCCGATGCAGAGAGTTGGCTAAAGACTGCTCACAGCAGTAACCGGCTAATGAGATGAAAGTGTCAATACTAAAACTCTATTATATAACAGAAATTGGTGTGGAATGTCCGATTATTGCACATGCGGTAATGTATATTCACTGACTTCATACATAACCCACATAGAGGAAAATGTAGACGTAATGTGTGCATAACAGAGCCGTACTCCTCTCTGCAAGGTGCTGCATTGATTTAACGTGCTGCCATAGCGCTAGTCTAATTAAACATCCCAAGCACGGTTTTAAAATAGGAAGATGCTGAAGTGACTTAAAACGACAAATTAAAGTAGAACTATAGGCAAAACTTTTTATTTTTTCATTTTGGATAGAGCAAATAAGGGTTATAACTCGTCAGTTTTTTCCCATACGAGTCCTATTGGGGAGATTTACCTTTACTTTCTGTTGCATAGCCAAACAGGAAGTGAGAGGAAATTCCTGCAAATCAAGGAAATCCATTGGGGCATCCTAGGCCACCAGAAATAGTGCCCCAATTATAGAAACTTCACCTTTATTACTGTTCTGGGGACATGCCAAAATGTTGGATTTTTAATACTTTCACTATTGATGATTAAAGGGGTTGGAAAGGAATTTTTATTTTCCCTAAATAGCTTCCTTTACCTTAGTGCAGTCCTCCTTCACTTACCTCATCCTTCCATTTTGCTTTTAAATGTCCTTATTTCTTCTAAAAAATGCCCACTTCCTGTTCTTCTGTCTGTAACTCCACACCGTAATGCGAGGCTTTCTCCCTGGTGTGGAGAAAGCCTCTTGAGGGGGTGAGCAGGAGTGTCAGGACGCCAACACACAACTCCTTTCTCTATCTGCAAAGTAGAGAGTGTCCTGACTTGCCTGCTCGCCCCCTCCCCCCTCAAGAGGCTTTCTCCACACCAGGGAGAAAGCCTTGCATTACTGTGTGGAGTTACAGACAGAAGAACAGGAAGTGAGGATTTCTCAGAAGAAATAAGGACATTTAAAAGCAAAATGGAAGGATGAGGTAAGTGAAGGAGGACTGCACTGAGGTAAAGGAAGCTATTTAGGGAATAAAAAAAAATTCCTTTACAACCCCTTTAAGGTAAACAGGACACACAGAGATTGAATCTCCCTAACAGGGGGCAACACAAAACTTCAGAAAATAAAGTTTCATTTACTAAGGCAGCTTAGTGAAAAAAAATTCATACTGGCTGACAAGGGATGCCACATGCTCCCATGGCTTAGTACTTGTTCACACCACATCAGTTGAGTTGAGCCGAGTCGATCTTCAAAGATCAATACATAAACAACTGCAAGGCACAAATAAAACAATTGTTTTCTATGTGCTCCGTTTAGATACCTCTGCATCACAGTACAAAAAATTCTGCACCTCACGGCAGCGCATTCTTCCGCAACACAGATGTGCCATTTTTACAAAGCTTAGTAAAAAGGGTAAATAAAGATTACCTTGCCCTGTAACAACCAAAGTCCCTCTGCTACACAGCGGTTACCGTCCCGCGTGTTTTAGCATGTGGGCGAGTGTGAATGAGCTTTTATAGATTTGTGATAAAAAAAATATGGGGGCTGCCATTGCAGATTTCTGATATACAGATATCTCTATAAATAAGATCTTTCTACATAGCTTATCTTCCTAGCTTACATGAAAGGGCTACATTTGCAACTCCCTATGCTGTGTGCATCAATAGAAACACACAGCCCCATAGCCTAGGATAGCAAGGCATTCCCCTGCTCCCCTCTCCTTTCTCTAAGGCCCTGTACACACGGACGGATAATCCGCTGAAAACGTTTTTTTAGTCATATTATCATTTATTTAACAATCATTCTATGTGTGTGCACTGTGCAGGGCGCCAGACTAATGGGTTTCTATTAGGTCTGTCAATTTTTTTACAAGCATGTGATTGGAGCCTGTGGCTATAATTGGCTTGTTTTAGGTTGTCCTCGGGGGAACAGACCACTGCGCCCCGAACCCTCCCACTTTTGATTTTAGCGAATCAATATTCGCCATTTCCAGTTTCCGGCTTCCCATTCCGGCCAATCAGGAGACTGAAGATTTGGAACCTAGAAAGATGACCGCGTTCACACAGAAACCGCTGGAGGGCTCCATTTGTATGCAAGTCTCATGGCGTCCTCTGGTGAGTGTAGACCTGGAGGGGTTTGTTTGCTATCCTGCCCCAAAAAATTGGTAGCACAAGCCGCCACTGGTGGATAGCTTTACAAGACTATTTGGTTAAGTTGTCTTTTAATGTGCTTGTGCTGCTTGCTCTATTAGCGCCAAGATTTTGAGTAGATTTTCCTTCATCTGGTGATGAAAAAAAAAAAAAGTGCGAGGTGCGAAAAAAGAGATCCAATAGTCTTTACCCACTCTGCTAAGTAAATGTGCTTTTGTTGCAGTCTCTATTACCATCAGAGATATTCCATCAGTACCTGTCTTCGTGACTAGAGGTCGACCGATATGGGTTTTTCTCTGGCCGATGCCGATATTTAGAAATCGGGGAGGCCGATGGCCAATATACAATACCAATTTTTATGGTCGGTATTTTAGGCCGATTCTTTTTTTCTTGCCAGGTGACACTGGTTGGCACTGGCAGGTGGCACTAAATGGCACTGGCAGATGGCACTGATTAACACTGACAGATGGCACTGGATGGCACTCGCAGGTGGCACTGATTGGCACTGGTAGGCGCCGGTTGGTATTGGCAGATGGCATTGGCAGGTGGCACTGGATGGCAATGGCAGGTTTCACAGCTGATAATTTAACTGAGAAACAATGCTCTCTGCAAATTCAGAGTGATGTTGGAGGTGGGCGGGACCCGGGGTGGGCAGGACCTAGCAGCTATCCAGCCAATGATTGGGCTGTTTAAGAAAGGGGCGGGGTCACATACACGTAGCAGCCTGCCCAGATCCCATCCCATTGGCAGGTGTTGGATAGCTGGGTCCCGCCCACCCCGGGTCCCACCCACCGACATCGAGCCTCAATTTTGACAGCTCCTCTCTCTCTCTCCATACAGTTTCACACACCGCAGCGCTGCTCTGCCAACAGTATGGAGAAGGGAGGAGGATTCTCCACACTCTGCTGGCTGAGGTGCGGTGACTGTCAGTGTTATATCGGCCTAATTTGGATAATAATTGGCCAATGCCGATTCCTCCAAAATGGACAAATATCGGCCGATATATCAGTCAACCTCTATTTGTGACACCATGTTATGGAGACATGAAGCGAGGATAAATCTCCCAAACAAGGACACAGGCAAAAAAAAAAGTCTTAATCTTCTCTCTTCTTGTAAAAGAATTGTAAAAAAGCACTGGCCTCAACAAGACATGAAAGCATATTTTGTAGAAGATTAGTATGTGTACAGAATAATTAATTGTGTTACTCACAGTATCGGGCGGTTTCTGCGTCTGTGGGGCATGCTGTAGAGATTTGTTGAGTGATGAGAGCTGTTCCTTTAAGGCCTCTGCCTCTCTCTGCGCCACCTCTGCTCTCTGAAGGGAGGAAGAAAATAAAAAAGGTGAAGAGAGAAATACATTCATTTTAACAACTGACAATTAATCTCAGAACATTCATCAATTCATGCCCGACTGACTATAATTGATTTTCCTAAACACTCAACCTAATAAATGTTAGGAGGGGGGAAAGAGAAAAAAATCATGGAAAGTGATGGATTTTTATTTTAAACAGTACAAGGAAGAAATAATTGAGCGATTATGACAGTAATTTAACGCTAGAAGCAAGGAATCCCCTGCTGCTGTTAATGCTGCAGCCCACTGAATTTATCAGGCTGAATAAATATGAGGAGAAATTGAATCTTTTTTTATTCAATTTATTTCTATACTCACGCCGAGAATGATTTCATTTTAGAATTACTCGTGGGAATGACTCATAGAGGGAGACACGGTTGGAACCTTTTAATCTGGTAGGGACGGAATTTCTGTATCAGATTTGGACATCCTGCAACTGGTGGTGAGGGGGTTAAAGGGAATTTGGAAGGCTATAAATAGCTGGCGTTGCCGTTGCAGACTTGCTTTTCAGGGCTTTTTGTTTTCATTTCTGATCCTGGCTATACCACTTAGTGAGTCATTGGATCAGAATAAGAATTGATATATTAGATGTCCCAACACCTGATGTGCATATCCTTGAAGGTGGTTAGTAAGTCACCAAATAAAGTGTTAGTCCACCCAAAAGTGAGACATAAGTATTGGATGGACCAGAGCAGGCCTCACACCTTGGATATCCTGGATACACCAACAGAGGGACCCCTCTCCCATAATTGCCAGCTTTGTTTCTGTCTGACTGGGAGTTTCATGTGTTCACTGCTACCTTTTCATGTTCCATTACCTCCTGTTACATTTTCTATTCTAATAAATGAATAAAACCAATCCTCAAATGGCAGTGGCCTCATAATGGCTAGAATAGATGTGCAAAGCCAGTAATTCAAACCATCTCAATTCCCCCAAGATATACAGCATAATAAACTTTCAGATGGTTCAACGGTCCAGGATCAAAAAACTGAGATATGTGTTTGGGGATAGATTGACCCAAGTAGGAAAGAATAAGGATGATAACCCCAAAGCCTGCACTTCTTTTGCGAGGCAGTTAAATTGGTGGGGTTAGTTCCACTTTAAAGTGAAAAAAAGTTACCGTATTTGACAGGGGGTAAAAGACGACCCCCTAATTTTCCAGCTAAAAGGTTGGTTTTGGGATATACACGCCTTATAAGACGACCCCTTTCCGACTAGTCTGTCGAGAAGCTGAGGGGTAGCTGCACTGTGCCCATTGCATGCCCCCCCCTCACTGTGCCCATTGCATACCTTACTGTGCCTATTGCATGCCCCCTTACTGTGCCCATTGCATGCCCCCCCTCACTGTGCCCATTGCATACCTCACATCACTGTGCCCATTGCATACCTCACCTCACTGTGACCATTGCATGCCTCCCCTCACTGTGCCCATTGGATGCCTCACCTCACTGTGCCCATTGGATGCTTCACCTCACTGTGCCGATCTCCATACCTTTTCCCTGCGGGCGTCCTCGGCCTTGGACGAGAGGACGTCTGTGATAGGCGAAACACTGAACACAGGCTCTGCTGGGAAACAGTGTGCCGCCTATCACGGAACAGGACGAGGAGGAGGCGCGGCTTTTGAACAATGGACGCCCGCAGTCTGACTTTGCATACAGGGGATTACCCTTGGGGGAAATACTTGATTGGTCTACAGTTTGAGGTGAGCCGCCTGTATATACGGTGGTGGAGGCACTAATAAGGACGCAGGTAATTTTCAATGTTTTCCAAACACCCTGATCACTACTGAGGAGAATAGATTTACCTTTGGTGTCATCTTTCTACGTCATCCTTTGCTCTCATATTATATGAACTGGGACTATTTATATGGCTCTCTTTAGCCAAATATTATTCTAATGTACTCAATAGTGTTATGATTTTTGGTTTTTAGCATTGCAGGTTTTGTACTCATCCAAGTATTGCTATATATTGACTTTGAGTGTTCAGCTGCTTATGTTAGGATTGTTCTTTGGTTTTGCGCTGACTGAACCCACGTTTTTTTTTTTAATTCAAACATGTGACTTGCTCCATCAGACTCAACAGTCAACTTGAAAAAAAGAGGAGCTTACTGGCATGCAGTAAAAGCACAAGCAGACAAAGAAGTGGATTGCCAGGAGAACTTCATAACTCAGAGTTTTCTCATTGCAGCTACAAAGGTACGTACACTTACATACCAAGTACACCAAGCAATCATTATTTAAAACCAAAAGTATATATTTTGGTAGAATTCTCAACTAAATTAAATGTTAAATCTAGTTCCATTAACTGGCCTTTGATAAAAAATAAAGCTGTTCGCCAACCAAAATGATTTAAAATGTTGGAAAGATTAGGGAGAAGATTAGAACTTCTTTTGTTTTTATTGCTTTTAGAGACTTCAGTCCAGGGAATTCTCCTCACTTACTGTGTGGTCCATGGCAAGGAATCCTTGCAACAGGGAAACAGACAGCAGTAAAAATCTTTTTTTTTAATTTATTTTTTAGAAGATCAGGAAAGAGTCAAAACTTTTGAATTTTTTTTTACAGCTATGTCCCCTGTCAGGAGATTTTTCTCATTTCCTATGTGGTCATCATAAACAGAAATTACGGGGAAATCTCCACAGAGAATTTGAGTTTTAGAAGTCAAAGTGGATTTTGGCATAGGGCTTTCACACTGAGGCGATGCGCTGGCAGGAGACAAAAAATCTCCTGTCAGCAGCATCTTTGGAGCGGTGAGAGGAGCGGCATGTATACTGAAAACAATGGGAAACCGCGGCAATACCGCCCGCAATGCGCCTCTATAGAGGTGCATTGCGGGCGGTATTAACCCTTTATCGCCCGCTAGCGGGGGTTAATACCGCAACGCTAGTGGCTGATTCCCGCAGCAATCCCGGCGGTATAGCGCCGCCACCGCGGCTCCCGCCCCAGTCTGAAAGGGGCCTAACACTTTTGAAAGCCTTTAGGTGCATTTACAGGCGTCAAGCACTTGCGCATTAATTAATTTTATTGAAGAGAAGAAGTCCCATTGGACGAAACGTACGTCAGGCTAGGCACGGAGCAGCTGTGACATCTGAACACTCATGGAGGGTGCTGGACAAATTAATGTTTTTATTTTGAGCCTAATTTTATTGTTTTTGTTGCAAGTACAACTTTTAATAAACTCCTGTGTGCTTTAAAAGAATGTTGCGCAATGAGTTTATCTTCCTCTTTCATATGAAAAATATGTGACCGGACTCTGAAGTTTCCTTAACTGATGAGAACTGTGGAATATACACCTGTGGAATCCAATTAAGCAGGATGGGCAGTGGATGCAGTTGATCCCATAGTGAGTAGTGAAAGCTCACCAATGCGCAGATAGACCCTGGAGGGTCTTAAAATCTGGTAAGCAGATATACTTACCCTGTCTATCCTGTGGGGAGCACTGGGTGTCTTCACAAATTGAACATTGTATCAGCACGTGTTTTGAGTTCACTTTATGTATGTGGAATTGGGAAATTTAGACTATAATAATTTTTATTTTTTCCCTTTTACATCTTTATTGCATTAGATTAGATTTTTTTTTGCACTTTAATCATTAAGGTGCTTAGACAGCGCTACAGGTTTTTGATTTTAATAATTTATTATGGCCATTAAAATTAACTAGTGCTCAAGAGCCAAACGCAGCTAGCATGCCTTTGCACGCATTAGGCTCGTTTATAAGCATCAAGCGTTTTTTCTGCCAAAACTCTGCTGCTCCTAGACGCTGTGTCTTTTTTTTTTTTATGCCACTAAAACCTTATGTGTGCATGAACACATAGGCTAACATGCAGGGAAGTTTAGAGGCAGGCAACCCTAGAAGCAGCTGTCTTTGAGTTGCTGTTTAAAGCCAGTGAATTTATTTTGCACATAATTATAGACAGACTCCATTTCTTAATAATGTATCCTCTGTATATGGCACTGGCAGTAAGTTTTTGTTGATCCCATAAATAAAGAAAAAAACATGCACGGCAGAATAGTTCTAATTCAAAAAGTTCATGTTCATTGTCTACATCACCACGCTACAGCATAAAAATCAATTCAAGGAATGCCCAAATCCAAGTTCTTTTCAGCGAGATCATACACTCCCAGAAGATGTGCTTAATCAAAACGTCATGTACAATGCTAGCCTGCCAAAAGACCTTGGTTAGAACTACAAATCCTTCTTGGATAAACGCAAGTGCGTGTTTGCCAAAGCAGAGGCAAATAACTCCGGTCTAGAATCCATTCCAGGACCAATTGCTCAGCATGTTATTATGGTGCGTATTAGAGAGCATTTAACACTGTGATCATTTCATAATGACATTTCAATACCATTTTATTTCAATATGTCATTATTATAAACCAAACTGCATTCCTTCCTTTCAAGCATACTCACATCCTACCGAGCAGAGAACTCTACCAAAGACTAATGACCAATAGACACGTATGTCCTGATATTATGAACTGTACATGGTGTAGTTGGCATCTGTGCCGCTAGATTTTTATAGATTTTTAGGTAAAATAATGTTTTTGATACTCTTCTTCATCTGTTAATAGGTTAGAAAATTTTACCTGATTGGCTCTTTCAAGGTCGGTCATAATCATCTCAATCTCATCAGCTCTGTAGACAAAGAAAAAAAAAAACATTACTAAAAAACATATCACTAATTCTATCAAAACAAGTAAACAAAGGGCAGTTTGATTTACATATTCACAGTACACACCATGTACCTCCGCTTGCTCAGCGGGGATCGCTCCGTTGATCCCCGCTGATGACAGGGTGGTCCCCGCACACTGTGCAGGGACCGCCCTGTCTTTTCTCTGCTCTCCCCTATGGGAGGGATCGGATGAACACGGACCGTCAGTCCGTGTTCATCCGATCCGATGACGGAAGGAAAAATAGGGTTTTCCTCCGTCTGCAGAATCAGAGAAATGCGGAGGCGGGCGAGATCGGGTGTCAGCGGATGTTCATCTGCTGACACCCGCGATCTCATAGGGACCAATGTATGTCCCTTTTTCATCCGCACACGGATGGATGAAAAAGTGGACATACGGACGGTCCGCAAGTTTGAAAGGGGCCTTACTTTCAGATTTTGTACATGAGCAGTGAGTGCAGCAAGCTTTTGCAAAGCACTTGCATAGCTTTCGACTCTTTGAGCAGCTTTACTGAAGCTTATAACCACCTCCAGTCTGGGTAAATTCTGACATTCTACATGTAAAAAACATTGTTCCTAGGAAACTAAGCTAATTTTTCAAGCAGAGGTCCTAGAGAATAAAATAGTGGCTGATGCATATATTTTTATATTTGCACAGTGGTTTTTACAAAATACAATTTTTTTTCCAAGAAAAACACTTTAATTTTAATGCACAAAAACAATATAATACCCAATTGTTTGGTACAATATAAAAGATAAGGTAATGCCGAGTGAATAGATACCAAACATATCATGCTTTAAAATTGTGTACGCTCGTGGAACGGCAACTAAAAATCTCCCTGGTGACGCTTTATAAGCCTTTACAGGTTATCAGTTTAGAGTTGCACTTGAGGTCTGGCGCCAACATTATTGCCTTTCATGGAAAAACCTCACGTGCAGTGTGATCGCAGTTTATGCATGCGGGACCTGCGTGCGCATTCAAATTCACATGTGAGCACTTTTTTTAGTTAATATTTACCAAAAAAAGTTTACGCTGTATCTTTACTTTTTTTAATCAATTTTATTGCTATACCAAAAATGGATTAACAGCAGCCCTTGTGAAAGCACGGACTGTAACAGGTCCTCAATCTCTCCTCTGCCCTCCAAAGCATCTAATCAAACCAAGAACGGCTTGATCAGACATTTTGATAAGCCGGTAGTGACTTGTTTACATGAGACAGAAACCGAAGGTGTTGAAATCCTTGTTGCTTCTGGCTTTTGACGTCACACTGTGTTCCAGGAAGCAAATGCTGCTGGTCACATCCTTACTTGGCTCCCTGAGAGCCCAGTAAAAGCAACCGGGGCCCATTTCCCTTGCCTATAAAAGTAATCCAGTGGCTCTATAGCTGCTAGGATTACTTTTACATTGAAGGCAATCGCTGGCTCCTACCTGCCTTTCGCCTAAGTGTTTCTTGCAGTTTCGTTACACACTCCAAAGACATGCTGATAGGTTAATTGGGCCCTATCTAAATTGGCTCTAGTATGTGTATGTATCAATGTGAGTTAGGGACCCAATACCACGTACACATGATCCGAAAAAATACAGACGGGGGATCGTCCTTTTTTTTGGGCATGCTAGTCGTATATAGAACCTGAAGGGTTTACTAAACAAAAATCGTACAATCTGGTATCATACGAGAACATTTTTCATGCATGTCCACTAAAACAATCATCTGATGAACAGTCATGATCGGCTCTTGAAAGCTCTGTACTAACGATCCGATTATCATACGATCGCGTAGAAAGCGGTATTTTTCGTCTAATTTTCGGATCGTGTGTACAGGCCATTGGATTGTAAGCCCCATGAGGGCAGTGACAAATGTGACTGTACAATTTATATGTAAAGCAATGTATAAATTGACAGCGTTATAGAATTACCTATAACAAATAACAAAGTCGTTTTCTTTAAAGGCTTCAACAGAAAACTTTAGAAAAGTTAAATGAAGACTGTAAAGAATATATATATATATATATATAAATAAAAATGTAACAGGAGGTGCTGGAACGTGCAGAAGTAAATTGGAACACCCAAAACTCCCAGGTGGACAGGAACAGTCAGAAATGATGGCAGGGGAATCAAACTACAGTTGGGAGTATCCAAGACATACAAGAACCCAGGTGTTGACTGATGTTCTGTAATATAAAAATGCCAAGAAGTTTCATACAGGTTGTGAAAACAAAATTCTCCGAATGGCTTTAAAGGGGTTGTAAAGGTACAATTTTTTTTTCCTAAATAGCTTCCTTTACCTTCGTGCAGTCCTCCTTCACTTACCTCATCCTTCCATTTTGCTTTTAAATGTCCTTATTTCTTCTGAGAAATCCTCACTTCCTGTTCTTCTGTCTGTAACTCCACACAGTAATGCAAGGCTTTCTCCCTGGTGTGGAGTGTCGTGCTCGCCCCCTCCCTTGAACTACAGGAGAGTCAGGACGCCCACTAATACACAGCTCATTTCTCTATCTGCAACGTAGAGAGCGTCCTGACTCTCCTGTAGTTCAAGGGAGGGGGCGAGCACAACACTCCACACCAGGGAGACAGTCTCGCATTACTGTGTGGAGTTACAGACAGAAGAACAGGAAGTGAGGATTTCTCAGAAGAAATAAGGACATTTAAAAGCAAAATGGAAGGATGAGGTAAGTGAAGGAGGACTGCACTAAGGTAAAGGAAGCTATTTAGGGACAAAAAATTGGACCTTTACAACCCCTTTAATAGTTCCAGGAGTTCAAAAGTCCTCCAGTTTACCATTTCACAAAAAACAGGAATCAATATAATGAATTAAGCACCCTAATGCCGCGTACACACGGTTGGAATCTCCGACAACAAATGTTCGATGTGAGATTGTTGTCGGAAATTCCGACCATGTGTAGGCTCTATTGGACATTTGCTGTCGGAATTTCCGACAACAAATGTTTGAGAGCTGGTTCTCAATTTTTCCCGACGACAAAAGTTCTGTCTGTAGCCAATTTACGATGCACAACAATCCTACGCATTCTCAGAATGAATTTGATGCATGCTTGGAACCATTGAACTTAATTTTCTTGGCTCGACGTAGTGTTGTACGTCACCGCGTTCTTGACGTTCGGAATTTCCGACAACATTTGTGTGACCGTGTGTATGCAAGACAAGTTTGAGCGAACAATCCGTCGGAAAAAAAATCCACAGTATTGATGTCGGAATATCCGATCGTATGTACGCGGCATAGGACTACCTGGAATTAATTGCAGCCAAAATACAAACGGACACTATTTTAGTTACCAAGAGATGAGCACAGCTTTCACTTCGATAGATCTTTCCTGTGCAGGCTAATTACAACTGTTTACATTCCAGATCTCTTGTTTAAGAAGAGCCGTTCTCTTCAAAACAGCTCCTAATTATAGATTGGCACTGTAAATATGAATTCATCTTAATCCCTAAACGTGTAAATATTTTTACTGATAATTCTTGTTGAAAGCAGGACTTGTTGTATCAGCGCTTTAAATGATTTTCACTTGAATAAACACTTTAGCGATATGTCATTCTCCTTAATAACGGACAATATTGTGCCCTATTTTGGTCAGCGTTGAAGAGATCACAGCATCTCAGAATAGTTGACGTCTAATTTTAATACAACACATGCCCAGGTTACCTGGCCACCCTGTATTACAGTAAACATTTCCTGTCTGCTATTGCTAATCGCCTTCCCATCGTGCTCTATGCCTGGCAGTCATTGGAACCCGCTGGCTTTCATACTTTCTGGACCAAGAAAGTCAGAACTTCAAAGCTACATACTTTTATAAAGACAAAGAAATCCACACATCACTACAAAACCTGTATGTGGAGATTGAAACAGCCTCAGCCCAGGCTCCATCCAGGCCACCCCAACGCGTTTCGTCCTACCCATGATTAAGCCCAGTGGGCTGGGTTAAATGTGTTGGGGGGTGGCCTGGATGGAGCCCGTGCTGAGGCTGTTTCACTCTCCACATACAGCTTTTGTAGTAATGTGCGGCTTATAGGATTTTTCTCTCTTTGTATTGGTATCGACAGAACTGGGATGAGCTCTGTCCTTGCCTGCACCCTTATGCCACGTACACACGATCCAAAAATCAGACGACAGATCGTCCGACTTCTTCCGTTTACTAGTAGCAAGTAGAAATTTAATAGGTTACTAAAGTCACGGAAATTCTCGTACGACAGAAAAAAAAAAATCGGAAGTGAGGTCATGTGTTGTAATGTAAATACATACGTTGTATTTTCGGACGACAACTGTACTGACCAAACGAAAATCGTACGATCTGGTATCGTACAAGGAAAATTTTTGTGCTTGTCCCATAAAATAATATTGGATAAACTGTCATGATCGGCTCACGGAAGCCCTGTACTAACGATCCGATTATCGGACAATTCTTCCTTGGACGACATTTTTCGTACAACATTCGGATCGTGTGTACGTGGCATGCAATTTGGTATTGGCTCATAGCTGCATACGTGTTCTGGTTAATGACTCGAAGAACTGAAGAGGGTTAGTATGGCAGCCAGAGGCATGAGAAGTTAGCAATGTCAGCCTCCATGTTTCTTATAATAAATGTTTCATTTAAAACATTTCTCCCCACAGGCCCCAACCTGTGACTAGACAGTGAAAGGAAAAGCATCAGACTGAAGAGCTCATCTCTTTGTCACTTTGATCTCTCCTTCTATCATATTGTCAGTTGTTAGCACATGAGCACTACAACACAACTGATTGGCTCCTTGCGCTTCTCCCTCTACCAGTCTAAACTCTGTTGTACAGGAATTACAAAAGGCTTTTATCAAGTCAAGTTCAGGTGCTTAAACTGCTTGCATTTGGAAATAAAATTATTGGTGTATTAATAAATGCCATAGCTTGATTAATTTGTCTCCTTTAGATCGTCCTGGAGTATGGCTTCAAATGAAATGCATTTTTTTTTTAAGAAACACGTGTAAATAAAACAGATTTGCTTGATGTAAATAAGCATATCAATCTATGTTTAAAAACAAAACAAAAAACCTTGACTTCTCACTTGTGGGAAACCTAAAACTTTCTAAAACATTTTAATACAGTTTTAGAAAGATTGTTTTTGGGTATGATGAACATATATACACATATATTGGTTGACCACATTTGCTCATTACATTGTCAAGCTCTTCCTCCTGCATAGTAGTACTCCACAATGGGGGGGATTTATCAAAACTGGAGCAGATAAAATCTGGAGCAGTTCTGCATGGCAACCAATCAGCTTCTATCTTTCATTTTCAAAGCTTAACTTAACAAGCTGAATATAGAAGCTGATTGATTTCCATGCACAACTGCTCCAGTTTTCTTAAATTGCCACCACTGACTGTACTTCTCTATTCCTTTTTCTCCCTGTAAGCCTATGAAAGAGGTATAACCCTATCTAAAAACGTTTTATAAAGCCATTTGATAATATAAGCAGTTATCACACAGGAATACGAATTCCCTGAAATACACATGACCACTAGAGGGAGCATGTACCATCCTGAAACATAAAACCAATCTATACACATGGAATACAATGATCAAAGCGCATAAGTAAAATTGTGAAATTCGTGTTAAAAATTACTTTTAGTGGAGGAGAACAATTTGACTCAAACTGTGTTCTTTCGCAAACAAGTACTTTAGTTTCCTGTTAAACGATGAAATGTGCAATTACTTAAAAAGAAAAAGGCAGCTGCTTCGATGAGTTACTAACAAGCAAAAAAGAAGGTGCACATGGATAGGTTCATGAGCAATACAAACATTTTCTATTTCTTACTACAGCAAGTCAACACAAAACACCCAATTCATCCGTTTTAACATGGAGGTCAAAAACAGAGGTTTTTGTTGCATAATTGCGCAAATGCGTATAAAAGGGGTGGGGGGGGGGGGTGCAGCTTTGTGTCCCTAAATGCAAACTGTCTGCATTCCCACAGATATCAAATTGGGAGCAGTGGCTGTGTCTGTGCGGCCGCGGGGTCTCAACTAACATTAAGACACCAATCACACTTATGCGACTTTGGATATCAAAGTCACATGACGAGTTGTACCCCCACGTTTTCCAATGATATCCATTCATATATGTGTGACTTAAAGGCGTAGCAACTTCAAAGAAGTTCATCCACTACTTTGTTTTCACTTTCTTGAAACTTGAGGGCCACGTTAACCCTCAAAGGTTGCATGAAAGTCGTGACTGAATGTTTTACATGCAACAGTGGGTCCGACTTTGAAGAGGGACAACAAGTCACACCGTCTTATCGAGCGGGCACACCCGGGCACAGCCCAGGGGCCCCACGTGGTCTTAGGGCCCGATCAGGGTCGGTTCTGTCAAAACCCTGCAGGATGCGGCAGTCGGCAGAGCTGAAAGGACAGCAGCAGACAGTGTCTGGTCTCTCTGCACAGTGGAGCGCTCAGCGCAGGGGCTGTCTGGTTGGGGAGTCAGTGGGGACTGTCGGACGCCTTCTTTTAATGGGATTCTGCCTGTGGGGAAGGGAGGCTGGCAGCTGTCACTTATCTCCTCTGTCCTTCACCTTCCTTCACTTGTCCCTGGCTGTCTTCCCTCCCTGAGTGAGTCTGAGAGATGAATGTCGGCACTCGGCAGAAGCTCCGCCTCCACGGTCTCCACACTGCAGCAAGTTGGGACTCCCCAGTTAACTATGAAAGCGCTGCCTTGGTATGTGCATGTGCCATTACTGCAGGTTCACTCATATTATCACACAGGGATTCAGAGTGAACAACACAGGACCTCAATGTTCTGAAGACCCCTGTAAACTGACCAATCCCTGATTTCCTGCTGTGCCCACTGCCCAGCCATGTTAGAAACCCCACCCCCTGATGTGCACACAGCATGGTGCTAGGTGTGTGTGCAGCTGCCACATGAAAATTGGAGGAGACTAGAGGCTGCAAAATCGGTGTGTCATGTAGGTCAGTGTATGTATGTCAGGTAGGTCAGTGTATGTATGTCAGTTAGGTCAGTGTATGTATGTCAGTTAGGTCAGTGTATGTATGTCATGTAGGTCAGTGCAGGTCAATCACTTTATATTCATTTTTTGGTGTAGCTGTATTTTATTTTGAAGGCATGTTTAAATACAATTAAATGAAAATTATTAAATCAAAACAAGCGGGCCATGGAAAAATTATCAAACGTTTACCCGCCCACGGCGATAAAAAGGTTGGGGAGCACTACCCTAGACAACAAACTTTGCACACTTGTAGAGGAAGAGTGGGGCTACATGTGGTCCAGGGGATCCACGACCGGCCAGTACCAGGTCCCCAAAAATCACAGGAGAAATGACTGTTTAACATTGGAGTCTATGGAAGGAGTGCCGGCTTTGAAAAAAATCGGTGCTCCCTAGCCGTTGGTCCCACAGACAACAATGGCCGGCTAGTACCGGGTCCCCAAAGTCCGGGAGATCAGGCGTAAAAAGGTGACTCGAGTATAAGCCGTGGGGGGCATTTTCAGCACAAAAAAATGTGCTGAAAAACCCGGCTTATACTCGAGTATATACGGTAATTCAATTTGGGAAAATAGAAGAGGGCAGAGAAACACTGCTAAACGCTAAAGGCACTAAATGCACAATAGCGCCAATGTAAAATTCTTCTAAAAATTAATTTTTACAGCCGCTTTTTCCTGGCGTTGTTACTGACTTTGCAGCTAGTTTTTTTTTAATGCCCTGTGTGCATGAGGCCAAATGCGCTAATTGTTTCATTAGGTATAGTTGGTTATAGTTTTATTAGGTATAATTACAGTTCATCCTTCTGTATAGCAGATTCATCAGACCCCTCATACCAGATAGATTTATCCGTATTTTAGAGATTAGTGGTTCGCATGCCTTCACTTGATAATGAATGTGAAAGAATGGGCCGAGCGGTGCTAACGGACATTCTGCAGACCAAAGAGTACTGTATTTCATACAATGGGAGGGGTTTGGGTAGACGAGACGGGCTCAGGCTTCAAAGTAAAGCAGTCATAGTGAATAGATGGTGGAGAGAGTGACAGTACCAAGGTCTGGCCATTAAAAAATAAGGCAAAAAAAAAAATGAGCTTTTTCCTATTTGACTGGAGTATGATTGTAAACCGTCTGCGCTCTATCACTCAGTATCATATTCTATGTACAATGCAATTCACTCTTATCTTTATATGATAACAGTGCTATTAGCTTCATTTCCATTTGACACAGCAATTTATGATGAGGCTATAAAAATGGCTGTGGTTATATTTCTATTCAGGAAATATGAATGTGCTTGATATGCTAACACTGAGCAAAGGTGTTAATGTCTGCTCATGCGAGACCAAAGTAGAAGCATATGGTACTGTGTATGTCCATAGTACATCTGCTTCCATAGCAAGTGGCTTGCAATGGGAGCAGACACTCAAGAGGAGCAGACAGTAGCGGTGTGGAAAAGAAAGGGGAAAGGGAATGGGAATAATTTGCGCTTAGTAAGGAATGTATGTTAATAAAACAATTAAGATAGGGTCCTGAGAAGGACGTCCTGCTGCTAAACACTACAAGTAGCGGTGTGGGACTCCAGAAGAGGAGGATCAGGGCTGCTCAGTGCAATACTAATGCATGAAGCAGGTAACTATAACATGTCGGTGATTTTAAGAAAAAAAAAATACTTTTACTACTGTTTAAGGTGGCACCTGTCTCCACATTTCTGCCCCTGTGCCACAACACAGGAAGTAAGGAGAAATCTCTCCACTGGGGGGCACAGACTGAAATAAAATTCCTCCGATTCTAAACCCTCTGCTATTTACAAAATGTAAAAAAGGTCTGGGTTAAAGTTGGGTTTTAAATTAAACTCACAGACATTTTATTGAATTGCTGTTTCCCTGGTGGCTAAATTAACAAAACTAGACACAATTGACAGGGAAGAGGGGTCTATATTTTCATGGTGCCTCAGGCAGCACTATGTCTAGGAATGCTCTTGGTTCACCACAGTCCCTCACTATTCTCCTCCTCTAAAATGTCTTTAGCAGTGCTTCACATTGTTCCTGTGGGAGAAAATGCTTGGTGATCGTATCTGTGTCTATGTTATCATTACTGGAGAGAAGTAGTTATTTATTCCTCTGTGACTCTCCACATAATCTGGAGGTCATAGGCTTAAAGGGGTTGTAAAGGTTTGTTTTTTATTTTCTAAATAGGTTCCTTTAAGCTAGTGCATTCTTGGTTCACTTACCTTTTCCTTCGATTTTCCTTCTAAATGTTTTTTTTTTCTTTGTCTGAATTTCCCACTTCCTGTTTCTCCTCAGTAAACTTGCCCCCATCATTCGAGCCGTTCTGGCTGGGGGTTTGTCAGCCAGAACAGCTTACTGAAGAGGAACAGGAAGTGAGAAATTCAGACAAAGAAAAAAAAAACATTTAGAAGGGAAATCGTAGAAAAAGGTAAGTGAACCAACAATGTACTAGCTTAAAGGAACCTATTTAGAAAATAAAAAACAAACCTTTACAACCTCTTTAAGCATTTAGATGCCTGCAGACCTCAGGTCTGCAAGAAATCTGACCTAATCATGCACTCAGAAGATATCTTGTAATGCTTTTCTATCATGTGTGTCCAATAAATTATATATATATATATAAAACACACACACACACACACACACACATATGTTTATTATGTAACTTATCACCAGGGATTGTGCAGGAACCATACACAACACCTTATCAGCATTGATTGTGAAGGAACCGTACAGCATACCTTATCTCCATTGAGTGTGCAGGAACCATACAGCACACCTTATCACTATTGATTCTGCAGGAACCATACACCACACCTTATCAGCATTGATTGTGCAGGAAGCATACGACAAACCTTATCACCACCGATTGTGAAGGAACCATATGGCACACCTTATCACCAGAGATTGTGCAGGAACCATACAGAACACCTTATCAGCATTGATTGTGAAGGAACTGTACAGCACACCTTATCACCAGAGATTGTGCAGGAACCATAAGGCACACATTATCACCACTGATTTATAGGAAGCATACAGCACATCTTATCGCCAGGGAAAGTTTACAAACCAATCAGCTGGCATTTAAGGGCTCTTTCACACGGGGTGATCAGTGATGATCCGCCCCGTGAAGCTCCGCTTGCTCAGCAGGGATCCCCACTGAGCTGGTGGATGACAGAGCGGTCCCCGCACTCTGTGCAGGGACCGCCCTGTCTTTTCTCCTCTCTCCTCTATGGGGGGATTGGATGAACACGGACCGTCTGTCCACGGATGGATGAAAAAGTGGACATACGGACCGCCTGTGTGAAGGAGCCCTTAGGCTGCTATGACTGGTTTATTCCAACTAGTACTCTCAAACAAAGACTAATTTTTAGGATAGGTCACTAAAGTTGGCCACACCTGATCAGATATCTGCCTGCTCTTGATAGCAATGGGGCTGACTTCAATTCAGGCTAAAGAGAAATAGAATATTACACAGAATTTGTCCTATCTGTAAAAAAAATTCAATTTTTTTATTTTTTTATTAATATATCATAAAACCATGCCAAAGCAAAATACCAGAATAATCCTTGTGTTTGAAATCATGCCACAATTCAAAGATATTGACATGTATGTACACCAAAACCATATGCAATCTATGGGAACTGCCCTGGGCATTACATGGGATATACCTCTGGATTAACACCGGACCACAGCTAACAGTATTAAACCAAGGTGTACATGAGGTGTAGGTTATCAAGTTCTAAATAGAACGGTTTTATTACTAATAAAATTACACACACATTTGTGTCTATATATAAACACACAGGGCCAGATTCAGATAGGTGAGCGGATCTTTAGATCTTATTTACGTTACGCCGCCCCAAGTTTTTGAGGCAAGTGCTTTATTCAGAAAGCACTTGCCTGTAAACTTGCGGCAGCGTATCGTAAATCCCCCGGCGGAATTCAAATTCCGCGGGTAGAGGGCGTGTTAAATTTAAATCAGGCGTGTCACCGCGCCGAACGAACGGCGCATGCGCCATCCGTAAAATTTCCCAGCGTGCATTGCTCTAAATGACGTCGCTAGGACGTCATTGGTTTCGACGTGAACGTAAATAACGTACATCCATATTCGCAAAAGACGTAAAAAATTCAAAACTCGGCACGGGAACGACGGCCATACATAACATAGGATACGCCGCACATACCCCTCATATAGCAGGGGTAACTATACGCCGGAAAAAGCCGAACGCAAACGCCGTAAAAAAAACGCCGGGCGGTCGTTCGTTTCTGAATTGGCGTAACTCCTCATTTGCATATTCCTCGCGTATACAAACGGAAGCGCCACCTAGCGGCCAGCGTGAGATTGCAGCCTAAGATCCGACGGTGTAAGTCACTTACACCTGTCGGATCTTAGGGATATCTATGCGGAACCTGATTCTATGAATCAGGCGCATTGATACGACGGACGGAACTCAGAGATACGACGGCGTATCAGGAGATACGCCGGCGTATCTCTTTTCTGAATCCGGCCCATACAGTATATCTCACACACATACTGTGTGTATATATATATATATATATATATATATATATATATATATATATAAAAACTTGCAAGCCACAGACTAAATTTCATTAATTTGATCAAGCTTCATCTTCTCTGACATTACTCAGTCACATGGGGCAGACTGCAGACACTTTGAAAATTAGGTTTGCATTTTTCTCGTGTTCCTTCACACGTCAATGCCCCTGAACCAAAGAATTACAAAAATAAATAAAAATAAAACCGTTTGTAACGTTGTAGCCTAAAAGTACAGACCGCTAATATCACACATTTCAGCAGTATCCAGACGATCGCTCAAGAGAAAAATAAAAACATATTCCATTCTAGGGAAATCTACACATGTAAGGAATTACTCCAGAATTGGCCTCTTGTGGCCCAACATGGTGTCCAAATAACTTATGTGCGAAGAAAAAAAAAAAAGGCCAACAGTATCACACAGACAACATCTGAAATGCAGGTCACAGCTCAGCATGTGACCCACTGTGCAATCAAAGCCATTGCCTGTAACTGTCACTCAAGGTTCAATCATTTCAGCGCAGGACAAATTGAACAGCTGTGGCTCGGAGAATTAAGTGTGCTGCATGATTCATTCTGTATCTATAAAGGAAGGCATGCGAGAATATCCTGTGCTCTGCAATGCATTACAGGCTCTTCTGCCATAGATTAGGTTAATACTTTCACCATCATGTAACGCAATATTATCGACAGCAATTGTTAAACCTTAAAAATATCCCAAGTGGCAGCCATTACTCCCTGCTGTCACAAGGATATTTTTTTTTTCAGTGACCTATTTGTAAATAAAATAAATAAAGGCGTTTATTGGAGGCTTTTTTCCACTTCCAGCTGTACACTGATATTACAGGTATGGTTAGGTGAGAGTTTAAAGACAATAGGGGGGCATGTATTTATCACAACTGGAGCAGCTCTGCATGCAAACCAATCAACTCTTATCTTTAGCTTGTTCAGTTAAGCTTTGACAATGAAAGATTGAAGCCGATTGGTTGTCATGCACAGCTGCTCCAGTTTTGATAAATTCCTTCAATGTACCCCCTATATATTTTTTATATATATATATATATATATATATTATATATATATATATATATATATATATATACACATATACACACACACACACACACACACACACACACACACACACACACACACACACATATATATATATATATATATATATATATATATATATATATATATATATACCGTATTTATCGGCGTATACCGCGCACTATTTTGCCCTGAAAATCAGGGCAAAATCGTGGGTGCGCGGTATACGCCGATACCCGCTTTCCCGCGTCGAGTTTGAATACTGCGCCGGCATATACTGAGCGCTCGTGTATCTTCGGGCAGTCTCGGCACCTCTCGCGCTGACGTCCTGAGCGTACAGGACGTCAGCGCGAGAGTTGCCGAGCCTGCCCGACTATACACGAGTGTACTACGCTCGGTATATGTCGGCGCAGTATTCAAACTCGGCGCGGGAAACGAGCGGGGAGGACGCCGCAGAAGGACGCTGGACCCAACGAAGAGGACACCCAAAGCCGCAGACGGACGACGGACCCGATGAGGCCGCCGATGGACGCCGCGCAAGACACCAAAACTGTAAGTACAAAACATCTTTTTTCCACAGGAATTCGGGCAACTTTAGGGGTGCGCGCTATACGCGGGAGCGCGCTATACCCCGATAAATACGGTATATATATATATATATATACATATATATTTGTTATTTTTAATTTAGCGCCATCAATTTACACAGCGCTTTACATACATTGTACATTCCCATCAGTCCCTACCTTGAAGGAGCTTACAACCCAAGGTACGGTTAGTGTTTAATTTTTACGCACCTTGTTCCTATATTTTATTTCTGTAGAACTTCTGCAGAACTCTCTCTCGCAAACTAACTAGTCTGACACTGGTCATCTTCTGGGTTGAATGACATCCAGGATCATTTAAAATATTTCATGCAAATGTGGTGACGTAACCCCAAGATGCGACAGCCTAGGCACACAGGAAGTGGAGGAGGGTGCTAGGATTGGGGGGAGGGGGTGTCTTTGACAATACTGGACTACTTTAAAATGTATGTATAACCTAAACATTTTTTTTTTGCATATATGAAGGAAGAAAAAGGGATGGGAATACAGGCACAGTTGCTGAGGCTAACCCTACACAATTCCCGCCCAATGGATTATAATGGACTATCTCGGTACTGATAAACAACAACATGCAATGTTATGTAAAAAATATATTTATTACGTATAAAAATGACATATAAAGTCAATTTTAAAATTAAAAAAAACAGATACCCAGGTTTCCCCCAAGAGATATCTGTTAATGCAGAGTATAGATTATCTATATATATATATATATATATATACAATATACTCTGCATTTTTATATGTAATAAATAACTTTTTTTTTACATAACATTGCATGTTGTTGTTTATCAGTACCGAGATAGTCCATTATAATTCATTGGGTAGGAATTGTATAGGGTTAGCCTCAGCAACTGTCTCTATATTCCCGCCCCTTTTTCTTCCTCTATACTAATTTGGATGATGGTACTGTACTTTGTTATGGCTATACTCAAAAAACTTCTTCATAGATGAAGGGAGAGTTAAATGCCCTTCCAGGTTGTTTTGCCACTGTATACCATTAGGGAACATTTCCTTTCCTTATTGTCCCAGAGACAAAACAGGAAGTTAGAGGAAAACTCTGAAATTGAGGGGAATTCCCCTCTTGGACAGCGATCCCCAGAACAGATGTCCCCTTTGAAAGATTTCTCTTTAGCCTTTGGTTTTTGTTATGGGGACAACTCTAAAATGCTGGATTTCCTCTCATGTCCTTGGCTGAGGACAATGGTCACCAGTACAAATACAGGGGTGAATCTACCCAATGGAGATACAAAAAGCCATACTTGACTCTATCCAAAACTTGTCTGTAGTCATTTCTGTACAAATCCATTTATTGAAGAATAATACAATAAAAATCTTAAAATTATTTTAACCACTTAACCCCCGGACCATATTGCTGGTCAAAGACCAGAGCACTTTTGCGATTCGGCACTGCGTCGCTTTAACTGACAATTGCGCAGTCGTGCGACGTGGCTCCCAAACAAAATTGGCGTCCTTTTTCCCCCACAAATACAACTTTCTTTTGGTGGTGTTTGATCACCTCTGCGGTTTTTAGTTTTTGCGCTATAAACAAAAATAGAGCGACAATTTTCAAAAAAATGAATATTTTTTACTTTTTGCTATAATAAATATCCCCCAAAAATATATAAAAAAATATTTATTTTTGAGAATGTAAACTCTTCCAATCAGAATCTCTGCAATCAATTATACGTACACTTACTATCGTTACCCCTAAACAGTCAAATACCATGCAGGCCACACGATATCCAAAACAGTCTATGGAATTTGGGAGCAGCAGACATAACCACTAGAGGTCACCGACTGAAATTCAATCAGTCTCTCAACACAAAGCTCTACAGCTAAAAGAACAGCGAGTACACTTCAACGCTGTATTTGCACTCCCCATAAGCTGTCAGAAAGGTAAGTATAAATTGTGAGGCCTAATGCCTAGATGTTGTATGCTACTGCTGTTTTCTGGCGCTCATTTGATTAACTCTTGGCGAACCCTTGCGAATTAGCTTCATTTTACGGAAGAAATAGAGGCGTTCAGAATAAGGGATTCACAGCTTTCATAAAGCAAACATATGGCGATACGAGCAAATTAGCACCTACAAGGCAGAAAGTGAACAGAATTCCAAGCTACTTAATAAACAAGATGACAGCCTTCTTCCTTCCAACTAGTGTGCCGTATTTACACTAGAAACTTTCAAATTAATTAAAGGCTATAACATTAATAAACATTGAATAGTGATAACGAGCTAAATTATCCGCAGCAGAGAATCCATCAACATTATTTTTACCTGATCATTTAAAGGAACCCGACAGCTTACTTGGTCTTAAGCCCTGTACACGCGATCGGATATCTGATGGAATCTAATCCGATGGATTTTTTAGTCGGATAGCCAATGAAGCTGACTTTCATCAGTCTTGCCTACACACCAGTCAAAAATCTGACCGTGCCAAAACGCGGTGACGTAAAACACTACGACGTGCTGAGAAAAACGAAGTTCAATGCTTCCGAGCATGCGTCGACTTGATTCTGAGCATGCGTGGATTTTTGACCGATGTACTTCCACACAGACGATCGTTTTTTTTATCCATAGGAAAAATTTAAAACATGTTCTATTTTTTTTCACCGATGGAAAACAAATCGATGGGGCCCACACACGATCGGTTTGTCCGATGAAAACAGTCCATCGGTCTGTTTTCATCGGACAAACCGATCGTGTGTACACTGCTTAAGGGTGTCTAGTTTACCAGAACTCTCCAGAAGCCCTGCCAATTAAAGCAGTAATGAACCCAAAACCAAAAATGTTATATATTGCAGCTTACCAATCTTTATA
The DNA here is from genome assembly GCF_905171775.1 of Rana temporaria. NCBI lineage: Eukaryota > Metazoa > Chordata > Amphibia > Anura > Ranidae > Rana > Rana temporaria. The sequence continues at coordinate 440,653,065 of NC_053490.1, forward strand.
TGTGGTGGCTGCATTCGCTTTCTTTTTTAAAGCATGAATAAATAAAAACGCATCATTATAAGCACCCCTTTCAGTGGTAAATTGTTTGTCTCAACCCACTTACTGCTACACTTGTAGGAGAGCTTGTTCTGTTGACAAACAACAGACATACTGGCCAGATCACCAGAATTGGTAAACTGCAGTATAATAAATGTTTGCTTTTGGGGCCAATACTGCATTAAACTCAGGATTCTCAGGAAACAGAATAGTTTTTTTTTTATGCCTTTTCTTCACTGCAACCGAGTCTCCCTGCAGTGTCAACATTTTCTCTGCATAGGAGTGCAGGCAGCTGCAGCAGAGTAGAAACTTTTTGTGTCTTCATTCTCTCCTCCACATATGATAAATTAATATAATGTCTTTAACTTTTATAGCACTGGAATACCTTGTGTAAGGACCAAGACAAATAGGTTAATGTTGATGTAAACCCTCCATACACCCAATGGAGTGAACAGTCTCAGATGATACACAGGGATGAAACCAATCTCCCTACATACGTTTTACATCCATACAGTATCTGCTGTCTTCACATTTATATACTGTTTAGAAAGTTGAGATCGTGTTAGGAGATTTTCTCTTCCTGGTTAACACAGAGTGCGATGTCTGGGCATACAGCCAAGATAGTCAAAATTGCTGATCGGAGGAAAGGCACACACCCCCTCTCCTCATAGGCAGAGACTCTCAGAGGTGTTTTGTAATAGGACCTGCTCTCTGCTAATCTATTTTAGCAACGTCCCCGGACAAAAGATTTAGACTGCTTTTATCTGATGCGTCAGAGAATTTGTCAGGAGTTATCGGGCTGATAACAGAGGAACAGTTCAGGAGAGCGCTATGGGACTTAGCTCATTAAAAAGAGATAACAAAATACTGCAGATATATGTGCCCAGCTAAAATTTCATGAATCGGGTTTACATCCACTTTAAATAATAATAAAAAAAGGGCATTCACCGAAATTCTTCTCATCCTTATTTGTATACTAACCAAATACTTTTTTACTTTAGAGTAGAGAGGTGCTAAAACTTTTGTTGATTTGCATTCACTATCTGTGTCCTTTGGAAAGATATCCCTTCACTTCCTGTCCCAGAGACACAACAGGGAATGTAAACAAATCTCTCAAATGCAAGAGAAATTCCTTCCTAGAGTGATGGTAAATCCAAACAGTTTTCAATGACAATAGACAAATAGAGAGGGTGACTTCATTGACAAATGACAAGAGCTAACAGATGTTCTAATCCTTAAACATTCTTTCCAAAAAAAAAAAAAAAAGTTTTGCGATTGGCGATTCTTCCATCCATCTTGTTTGTGTGGATGGAGTAACGTGTTAAAGTGGTTGTAAATGCTGAAGTTTTTTTTTACCATCATGCATTCTATGCATGAACGTAAAAACCTTCTGTGTGCTGCTCCCCCCAGCCCCCTTAATACTCACCTGAGCCCCCTCTTAATCCAGAGATGTGCACGTGAGTGTCGACTGTCCCTCTCCTCATTGGCTGAGACGTGCAGCGTGAGCCATTAGCTCCAACTCTTGTCAATCACAGCCAGCGAGCCAATGAGGATTGAGAGAGTGGGGCTGAGCCACGGCTCTATGTGCCAAGCATGCACCAGTGCGCCATAGCAAGCGACTTGTCATTGGGGACACTGGTCAAGGTGGAGGAGCCAGGAGTGCCGTCGGGGGATCCGAGAAGAGGAGGATTGGATTTTCTCTGTGCAAAACCATTGCACAAAGCAGTTAAGTACGCCATGTTTATTTAAAAAAAAAATTGAATTAAACGCCAAACCTTTAATGTCTTTTTTTCAGTCATCTCAGGCTGAACAAAAAAAAAATGAATTGCAAATGAAGCGATATGTATGTAGGATTTTTTTCTTAATTTCTGTACTTCGGTAACTGTGTTCGTCCGAAGGTAACCATATAATGAAAGAATATTAAAGCGGGGGTTCACCCAAAAAAAATTTTTTAACATTAGATTCAGGCGAGTTGTTAGGAGCACAATCGGGTGTTTTTTTTAAATCATTGCCGTACATACCGTTTTAGATGTATATGTTCTCCGCGGCTTCGGGTATAATCTGCGGGACTGGGCATTCCTAATTGATTGACAGGCTTCCGACCGTCGCATACAGCGCGTCACAAGTTGCCCGAAAGAAGCCGGACTGCGAGTTGGCTCTATAAGGCGCCTGCGCACCGACGTTCAGCTTCTTTCGGCAACTCGTGACGCGTTGTATGCGACGGTCGGAAGCCTGTCAATCAATTAGGAACGCCCAGTCCCGCAGATTATACCCGGAAGCCGCGGAGAACATATATCTCTAAAACGGTATGTACGGCAATGATTTAAAAAAAAAACACCCGATTGTGCATCCAACAACGCGCCTGTGTAATGTTACATTTTTTTTTTTTGGGTGAACCCCCGCTTTAAGACCTTACTTACAGGGGAAGACTACATTTCAAAATTACCAGCAGGCTCAGAGAAAGACTACTGAAAATGTATGCAGGAGGTTGAGCTTGGTCCTACCTTCTCCCACCTCATCCGTCACCTATTGGTCTTTTAATGTGACAAGTTTCCCTGTTGACCAATACAAAAAGTTCTAGTGCTAAAAGGGGGTTAAACAGAGCTTTCACAAAAATAGCTGAGGTTAACACTTACAGACTGTGTATACACTGATCATTTTTGACATACAGTTTTCACTGAAAGTAACCCAACTACTACAAGGATTAAGGCAGGTTTACTTTAGAGGGTAACAAATTTAGTTACGAAAATGATGCAATATATCTAATTACTGCAGAAACATTTGAGTAATTCTGTATTAAAAAAGTGTCCTTTCTAGCTCAGGTGGGCAGCTAAGAATAAAAAAAAAAAATAAACACACAGGATACACTGTTAATATAATTCTCACCCAGAAATGTCATTTTCTGCTAATCTGATTGGCTTTCTGCTCTTACCGTCAGCTTTTCTCTTATTACAAGACCGGGAATGATTACACTCCTGCCAGATCAACGCAGTGTGAACTCACGAGCAGCTGCCCAGCCACTGCTGGAAATTCTCACTTCTACCAAAAAAATCATATAAATTCTTATAGAGAGGCCATCTATTGTTAGGAGGCACACAGAAGCGAGAGACCAGCTGGGAAAGTTTGCAGCGGCGCCTGTCGCTCCTTTTTTTAAGGGACCCGTTAAGAGAGTTTGCAGTGGCAGCTATGTGGCTCCCTGTTAGCACATTGCTGATCTGTCCAGAGCGTGGACAGTTGAGTATAAGACTTTTGGGGCAGTGATGGTTCTACTTTAAATTAGAGAGAGAGTCTGAAGCAGGGGCGGAATGACAACTCATGGGGCTCCCGGGCAATAGGAGATTATGGGGCCCCTGGGCAATAGATTATGGGGCCCCCAGGCAATAGGAAATTATGGGGCCCCCAGGCAATAGGAGATTATGGGGCCTCTAGGCAATAGGAGCTTATGGGGCCCCCAGGCAATAGATTATGAGGCCACACAGTATATACACACATTCAGTATACATACACAGTACAGACACACAATATACACACACAGTATACATACACACAGAATACACATACACACACTGAAAAGGTACTGGAGAGGCAGGGCAGCTATAATCTTGGGATTTTTAAAAAAAAAACACAGATTTTTACTGAGGCTGGCAACCCTGATGGGGCCTCCTAGTGGCATGGGGCCCTCGGGCACTGCCCGAGTGGTCAGTCCGCCCCTGGTCTGAAGATAGACAGCCCCTTCTGTGCTATATAGAATCCATAGTGCTCTCAAAATCGTGTGTTACAGATGCCTCCTGTATTAGGGCTCATATAAACATAGTGGCCCAGATTCAGAAAGCAGTTATGACGGCGTATCTCCGGATACGCCGTCGTAACTCTGAGTGCGGGCCGTCGCATCTCGGCGTCTGATTCATAGAATCAGATACGCCTCAATGTTGCCTAGATACGAGCGGCGTACGTCTCCTACGCCGTCGTATCTTAGGGTGCAATATTTACGCTGACCGCTAGGGGCGCTTCCCTAGACTTCTGCGTCAAATATGCATATTAGGTAGATACGCCGATTCAGAAACATACGTCCGCCTGGCGCATTTTTTTACGTCGTTTGCGTAAGGCTTTTTCTGGCGTAAAGTTACCCCTCATAAAGCAGGGGTAAGTCATGTTAAGTATGGACGTCGGAAACGACCGAACAGCGTCGTATTTTACGTCGTTTACGTAAGTCGTTCACGAATACGGCTGTACGCAAGTTACGTTCACGTCGAAAGCATTGACAGTTTGCGGCGTAATTTGAAGCATGCGCACTTGGAAACGTTCACGGACAGCGCATGCGCCGTTCGTAAAAAACGTCAAATACGTGGGGTCACAATTAATTTAAATAAAACACACCCACATCATCCAGATTTGAATTAGGCGGGCTTACGCCGGACCACATACGCTACGCCGCCATAACTTAGGGCGCAAGTTCTTTATGAATACGGAACTTGCGCCCTACGTTACGGCAGCGTAACGTATCTGAGATACCTTACGCCCGCCGATAGATACACAATTGTATCTAAATCCGGGCCTGGATATTTTCTTGAGTTTGACATGCGTTTAAAATGCAAGTCAACAAAATCTCATTGCCTTTGAGGGTACTTCAGAAGCTGCCTTCCTTTGGATGCAGAATGTCCTATTAGGCCCCTTTCAGACGGACGGCTGTTTTGCCGCAGTTAAAAGCACTACAAATGTTTTGTGAAATTCAAGGCTCCAGGCACTGCGATTAGCTGCATTTGCACATTGCGATTACATGCGTTTACGTGCGTTTAATTGCAGCCGCGTTTAGCTGCGGTATTCATTTCCATAGCAACCCTTTTTATTTTTTATGTTTTTGTTTGGGTCCCTTGAATTCTAAAACGCTGCTATCCGCAGTTGACAAAAAAGACTGCGATTACCTGCGGTTATGTGCATATAGCTGCGCTACATCGCACCTGGACGCATTCAATTCTATTTTTTCTATTCGCACCAAACCGCATGTAACGTAATCGCACGCAAACGCTGTGTGTGAATGGGGCCATAGAAAAACATTGTGTGCTTTTAGCTGCGGTAGAAAAATAGAAAATCCGCAGCTAAAAGCACCATTCTATCCGTCTGTCTGAAAGGGGCCTTAAGGTGAACTTGAACTGTAGACAATGCAGGTCATGCGCAGCTTCTTATTTCAAATGCTGCCTTTTTCATTGGAATGCAGCTGCAAGTGTTTGAATAAAAAAAAATGGAGCATTTGAGTAGAACACCCGTCGCCAAACATGAAAAATGTTAATAAAAAAAAGAGAGAGATAAAAAAAAAGATACAACAGAGTTGTTGTAAAACTTATAGACAACAAAAATGAATTTAATGTTGACCCCAAACTAATATATTTTCCCTTAAAACATCTCTGAACATTTCTTAATATAAGCACCACAGTAGGACATGGGTGATTCTGGCTGTGTTTGATCCTTCAGAAATCTTGAAAAGAACACATTATGTTCAGTAACCAACTCGCTGTTGTCAGACTTGTTTAATTTGCCTTCTCGTAGAAGATACACGGCTATGCAGCAATGACTAAAATGGTCTTCGGGACACTTTGTCTATAGCTTTCAAATAACTGTCTGCTTGACTGGAGTAAATATTTGCCTACTGTGGCTAAATTGTTTGTTAATGTTAAATGCAGGAATTACATATTGTTTATCACCATAGCAACAACATGAAAAGAATCATTGCCTCCATTTTAATTCCAATGAATCTTGGCGTTTAATTAAATTAAGCACAATGAAGAAGAAAATCATAGCTGGAATACTTGGCAGCAGCAAAATAAATTCCATTTTGTACAGCAAAAGAGGAATAAACGTGGTTTAAAAATACACCGTCCTGGAACATTAAAAGAAATAAAAATAAATATTGTCATTCTAGGGCTTTGGGCCATTTGTGTTAGTACCTTGGGTGTTCTATCATTGAAAGACACTTCATAAGTTATTCCTAATAAAAGATCTTGCCAATCTGAATGAAATGATTAATAATTTATTAATTATCAGGATGCTCAAGGCAGTATTTATAAGTGGAAGAATCCTACCCCAGAGAGGAGGCTTCAGAAAATGTCATATACATGACATATCTTCAAGTCAGAAGATAGATCTGCCGGAAAAAAAAACACTTTTCACGGCCTCATGTATTGACTCAAAGTGGCACGTAGTCATTAAAGAATAGACAAAAACGATTCCCATTAGTACGATGTTTTGTAACAGGTTGTAACAAAATCCCTAAACCTGAACACAGTATTTAAAATGCAGTCTTGTCTGTAGCATTTAGTCATTGCAACGCTTCATGATACACTGACCATATAAAATGGTCATCTGCTATGCTTTCAAAAGACATTTCTAAAGTAGTTCTGTAAAAAAAGCTGAAAGCATTGATAAAAGGTAGTTTTCTTATTTTTAGTTTTTACGAAAAAACACATCGGTTCCTTAGCTTGTGCGGGTGCGCTCTTGAGCCTACCCCCACAGGATTTGACTGAAAGCAGCAGGACTCAATTGGGGGGGGGGTTAGGATATTTTGGATTAGTTATGGCGTATACACACGGTCTGAACTTTCCGACAACAAGTGTTCGATGTGAGCTTGTTGTCGGAAAATCGACTGTGTGTATGCTTCATCGAACATATGCTATCGGAATTTCCGCCAACAAATGTTGTCGGAATTTCTTGTCGGAAATTCTGATCGTCTGTAGCCAATTCCAACCCACAAAAATCCTACGCATGGTCAGAATCAATTCAACGCATGCTTGGAATCATTGAACTTCATTTTTCTCGGCTTGTCCTAGTGTTGTACGTGATCGCATTCTTGACGTTCGGAATTTGCGACAACATTTGTGTGACCACAGAGTGTATGAAACACAAGTTTGAGCCAACATTCCATTGGAAAACAATCCATGGTTTTGATGTCGGAATGTCCGATCGTGTGTACTCGGCATTAGTGTTTTTTTTTATATCATAATGCAGAGAAGGTGTTAAGGTATAAGACAATTAAGACTTTCGATTCACTTTAACCGCACCACGTATATTTACTGCGGCAGTGAGGAGGGAAAGAGTCGAGAGGGCCTCTGTTCTTGTGCACATCGCTGGATCGAGGTCGGGCTCAGGTAAGTATTCGGGGGACTGGGAGGGCTGATCTAAGCAGAGAATGCATCAAGGTAAAAAACTTCAGACTTTAAAACCACTTGAAGGACACAGCTACCGATATGATGAATTCCTGACTTGGGCTAACTGTGGTCCCAGGGCCACATGTGACTTATTGCCTGCCCCTATCTGGCCCTTGATTGCTCCATGCATGCCTCTATGAGAATGTCAGCTTCTCCACTGAGGAGCTCAGAGCGACATGCTGACAGATGACTCTGTGGAGATCTACAAGAACTGGACAGAGAAAGCAGAGGAGCTGATCGGTACAGAAGGGAGGCTCGGTTCTGTTCGGAGAATGTTGCCTAGGAGATGTCCAGATACTCTCCTTTCATTCTACTACCTGACCATGTTCTTCCTGTGTTAGCATCTGCATGCTGCAAGCCCTTGGAGCCATTCACCTGTTCTTTACTCCAGGTAAAGGAGCTACAGAAATCCCTACCAATCTCAGGTTCTCTCCTTCCAGTCACAGTGCATTTCAGATGACATTTCACAGACAGTGAGGACGTTTTATATTGCCTCCTCACTGCCCAATTTAACCCTATATTGTCACACTACCGCTACCTACGAGCCTTCTCAGGTCCAAAATTAATATTAAACAGAATTAAGTTTGTCCATCCACAGCAGTCCCAGTTTCTCACATGGCCCCTTGGGAAAATAATTTGTCTACTCCTGGTCAAATGTATGAGAGCATCCCTCCAAATTATTGAAGATGGGTTTTTCCAAGAATACTGTTACTGCTACAGTATACTAAGGACAGTGCATTTTCAACCACGTGGCAACAATTTGGGGCAGGCCCTTTCCTGTTCCAGTATGACTGTGCCCCTGTGCACAAAGTCAGCTCCATAAAGATATGGTTTGAGGAAAAGGGTGTGGATGACCTTGAGATTCTTGACCTCAACCATAGTAAACACTTTTTAGGCTGCTTTGAGCCATGTCTCCTTATAAAACATCAGTTCCTGACCTCAAAAATGAAATCCTTCCTATGAGTGGAGCAGGTTATAACTGCATATGTGAGAGCCAACCTTATAATAATACTCATGGTTTTAACAGAGGATGTCCAACAAGCTCATATTGGTGTTTTGCTCAGGGGTGACTATAAAATTCTATCTCCTCTAGTCAATCAGATGTTAGAGCTAACTGGATTTTCTGGTCCTAGAAGCAAGTGTACTAAAAGCAGCTTTTAGCATTCAGCCTAGTGACAGACAGTAATAACATTACCACATGCCAACCTGAAGGACATTTTCCTGCTGAGCAGGTGCAACTAAGCTCACCATGATTACTGCTTTGGAGATCTGTGAAGAATGATGGCACATTAAAACTAAAAATTAATTCTTAAAACACATGCCATTGAGGTTGCCAAAAGTCACTCGGCAAGTAAATATGTATTTTGGGAGATCAGTCAGTTTTGCCATCTGAATGCGCAGGCAAGGTAGCTCCAATTGCTACTGTGTTTTTATTGTAGAAGAGATGGTAGGCACACCATTGTATCATGTCCTTACCTCTTCTACTGTCTGTCTGTCTCTTCTGTTGTCCTCATCCTACACAACCTTTGACTCCAGCCATTCCTTCCTGGCCCCCCGACTATGCTTCAGCCCCCATCTTCATGACCTGCCAGAAACCTGCAACATCCCTGATGTTCTCACCGTTGATATCCATCCTGGAAATTAGTAATCCTCTTTTATGCAGTTCTTTGAATTCGAATATACAGTCTCTTTTTAAAAAATGTACCGGTCCTCAAAGCTGATCTTAAGCTTTTAGTGATGTTTAAATAGTTTATCTGGACCAAACAAGCTATTACCTTCAATACTAGATGTACTAGCTGTGTGCACTGTATAAAGCCTCAGTACATACAGTATACAGAGCCGTGTTCTGGAAGTGGGATGGAAATGCTATGCCACTCCCAAACAGAATGGAGTCAGGCTAAGCACTGCTCAACCATTTGGAGCTTTGTACGCTATGAATAAATAGCTTTCTCTGATTGGACAAGGCAGAGAGGCAGGCAGATGTCATGATCTCATACTCAGCCATTTAAAGGAAGCATTGTACTCATTCTCAAAATACAAAGCTCCCTGTGAATGGCTGAGCATAAGTTTTCATCCCACTGCCGAAACAAATCGTTGTATGTAGCTGAGGCTACATACAGATTATACAGCACACACACATCTAGTAGTGAAGGTAATCCTTTGGACAAAAGCTGGCGATCAGCTTTAAAAGTTCACCATTGGGAACATTTACATGTTCCACCCAATTTTACTGGCATTTTACTGGCAGCAATGGGGGGAGATGTTTCCCGTACTAGCTGTCACTGTTTGAAAACAGAGAGGATGTGTAAGGCTCTGCCCACATGGCTGCATCATTCATACCCACAGATCTGTGTGGCTAAATGGACTACAAGCCTTTTGTAGTTCTCAATGAACTACCACGGTGCTGTGAAGTGCTGTGGTAGTTCATTGAGTCTTCCTGTCAGGAGGTATCGGCTTACCCATACAGGATGTACGGGCAAGCAGATACAGTGACAGTGTGCAAAAGACATGCATGGCATCACTGATCTGCTGATCGCTGGTGCAATGCTTTACAGGATCCTACTACAAAAAATAATACATTTGCATTTTTTTTTTTAAAGTGAACTTATCCTCTAAAGACATGGGCTTCCATATATTAAAAATTAAATAGTTGCTCCCAATAACCAGTCAGGACAAATCTGCACTAGAAAATCATAGCTTGAATCTTGCATTATCCAAGGGTAACCCATTGTTTTCTTCCACTTTACTACATGAAGGCCACAAATGGGAATAACGAGTACTTTCTCCCCTTATTACTCATTTTTATTTAACAATTTAAGTTTGGTAAAATAGGTATGTGCTACATTATATTAGGCATGAACGTGATTGTAAATGTAAACATTTTTATTTATTTTTAATGACAAAAGCTGTCATGCTTTCCTGCTCTGTGCAAAGATTTAGCACAGAGCGGCCCCAAACCTCCTCTTCTGGGGTCCTCCACCAGTGCGGTCTACTTTTCCTCTTCTCCGTCTGCAACCATAGCAAGCCACTTGCTATGGGGGCAGACGTGTGGACTTGATCCTGAGCTAGGCTGTGTGCGTTTATAAATAAACATAGCGCAACTTGGCCCTGGCCTTTGCCTACAAGATTTATCTGACAGCAGTGGGAGCCAATGTAGCGATTTTTGTTAGTCTGTTTATGCATCCTGAGGAAGCGGATATGTGAAACATGTTGACCCATTAAGACTAGCTTGTATATTAGCTTCTGAAGTAACGAGCTATAGTCTATACTTTATGTATTATTTTACAGATTGGATGCAACTTCTATGGATTGAGTTTAATAACTTATGGTCAATCATGCTTTTAGGTCTTACGATTAAAGTAATTTATTTTATATTCATTGTGTCCCATGTGCCTCTAAAGTCCGATTTAGGTTTTTTGTACATGGGCTCCCACTACTCTCAGCCAAGCATGTGGGAGATAGGAGAAGAGCTGCTGCAGACAGGACAACGCTGGATTGAGAATAGCCTCAGGTAAGTGTTTAAGAGGAGGGTGGGGCGGAGGGCTACTATTAAAAGTTGTTTTACCTTAATGCAGAGAACCACTTAAAAGCTGATTCAATTAAAGGGCAAGCATAAAAAAAAACACTACTACAAGTGGCACAATGGAATTCTTGGAGTCATTAATGAGACAAGGATACTCAAAAGCAACCAACTTAGTTAGAGGTGTAAAATGAGACTAGTTTGGATAAAATTAAAATGTTTAACATTTTGAAGATTAAGTCACTGATTTAGGAGAACAATCAGATGTGACAACCTTATTTTCACTTAAACTTGCTACATACTTGTTTTGTGACAAGACCTCTACAAATACTGCAGTCTGAAAGCCTAGCATCTATCATTTTCGAGAGGAGATTTTTTTTTTTTATCTCAGGACTCAGGTTTGAAGTTCCATTTACATACTCTGTTAAAAATATTTTTTATATTAGTCAATAGGTGTATTAACATACAGATGTTTATACGTGCTGTACTCTGTTATAAAAAAATAAAAAATAAAATGCTGCAGTTGTTAAAAAGGCAAGAAGAGTATAAAATAGGAATAAGAACATCGTAAGGCACCTTTCACACGGACGGCTGTTTTGCCGCAGTTAAAAGCATGTAAATGTTCTGTGAAATTCAAGGCTCCAGGCACTGCGATTAGCTGCATTTGTACATTGCGATTACGTGTAGTTACATGCGGCCGCGTTTAGCTGCGGTAGTCATTCCCATAGCAACCCTTTTTATTTTTTTTGATGATGATGTGCTTCCTGTTCTTTTTTTTCTCACGCTGCTATCCGCAGTTGACACAAAAGACTGCGATTACCTGCGGTTAAGTGCATATAACTGCGCTAAATCGCATCTGGACGCATTCGATTCTATTTTTTCTATTCGCATCAAACCGCATGTAATGAAATAGCAGCTAAACGCTGTGTGTGAATGGGGCCATAGGAAAGCATTGTGTGCTTTTAGCTGCGGAAGAAACCTAGAAAATCCGCAGCTAAAAGCACCATTATATCCGTCCATGTGAAAGGGGCCTATTGCAAATTTTTTATACTTTTGAATTGTGCAGCTATGAAAAATTAAGAACTTCCTTTGAAACTGACTTAAGGTAGCCTTGAAAACAAAAATGCAATGCAATGCATCTAAAACGCAATAAAAAAAGAAATGTGTGTGCTGTCATTTTCACGTGTGTATGTACGCTTAAACCTTCCGCAAATACAGTAGTCTTTTTGCAGAAGTATAAACCGTATGAGACCCCTAAAATCTACAAGCTGCCCACCATGAAGCATGCTATACACAAGAATCTGATTTTCTACAGGCATGTTCGATTCACTTGACTTAGTTTTAACTACGCTTTGAACAAAGATTTCAGATGCCTTTATTTCCCCCTACAGAACATTCAGCTGCCTGCTTGTTACATCACATTATAATCTCTCCGATGATGGAAACCCCCAGGCGCCTTATATTTTTTTGCCTACTATTATAATTTAGCAATGACACAGCTTTTAAGTACCAGCGGGTAGAGAAGTGTCCACTGCAATAGAGCTAAGTACAAATATATCCATCTATGCTCGACCAACAGTAATAAGGAATGATAAAGGAAATATCTAACCGTAATACATGACATTTTCCCCTTTTTCTGGGGTAGAAAGATATAATCTGTATCCAGCTGGATCACAAACTACCTCCCCTTAAAGAACCCATCTATAAAATGATAATGATAGCCACCAGGCAATGTAGTCTAAAGACCCCTTCATACCCACCTACTCTACAGGTGTTACTGCATACAGGGTTAGGTGCGCTATAGAAGCCTATTGGGCCACATGCACAATGGACGTTCTACAGCAGCTATTTTGGGCTGTAGATGTTTTTTTCTACAGTCATTAAAATCTCCATGTTATCCTATGTGTCCATGCACACATAGGCTGTTATCAGCAGTTTTGGGCAGTGGCGTTTTTGAGCAGTAAAAACTTTCACACTGGGCGTTTTTCAGGCACCTTAGCGTTAAAAAAAACGCTTGAAAGAAGCCGCAGCTGCAATCCTAATGTGAAAGCCTGGGGCTTTCACACTCAGGGCGTCAAAAAAGTCCTGCAAGCAGCTTCTTTGCAGTGCTCCTAAAGCGCTGCAAAGAAGCTGCTTGCAGGACTTTTTTTGAAGCCCTGCCAGTGCAGCGCCTCAGTGTGAAAGCACTTGAGCTAGTGCTCGAAAAACACTGGTAAAGCGCTGCTAGTTTTAGCTGCGCTTTACCATCGTTTTTCGGGTGCTGCCAGCGTGAACGGACTCTTAAAGCACTCAGGCTTTCACATTGGGATTGCAGATGAGGCTTCTGAAAAACGCTGTAAAAACACTCTAACGCTGATAAATGCTCAAAAACGTCCCCGAATCCTGTCTTCTGGGGTTTCTCGGCGGCTGTCTCGGCTCCTCCTCGCAAGAGCTTTCCACCTTCATGCGAGCAAGCTCGCATGGTGGAAAGCTTTTGCGGGCGCGCTCACGTGATACAGCAGCAGGCATAGACAAAAGGGTTTGAAAAGTAGTGAGATACCAATTCCAAATATATATATCAAATATCATGATATACTGTATATCTCACAGCACATATGAGATATTACAAATGATACTGTAGCCCATAACAACTCATGTATAGTAATCTAATGAATTGATCATTCATGATGATTAAAGTCCAACTCTAGACTTTTTTTTTTACTTTTGGAACCTTGGTCACTTTTTATATTTCTGTGCTTCAATTTAGGAGATGTGCCTTCAGTTCCTGTTTATTTGATGGGATTACAAATATCCATGAACTTCTGAAGTTAAATACAGTATATCTGTATCTAAAATACAAACTTTTAAAAGTTTTGGATGAAGTAGAAAAAAAATAGAATCCCTGTTTTTTTGTATTGCTGTTTTGTGTCTTATTGGGGTGATGGTCCTTTGTTTTCTGTTCAGAGACACAACAGGAAGTGAGAGGAAATCTTTTCACACTGGAGGAAAATCTCCTCTTATGCCTCGTACACATGTATGGGATTCCCGGCGATAAAAAGTCTGCCTAGAATCCCAAGGGGAAAACCGAGAACCTGCTCGGTAACTTTCCCCCTGTACACACAAGAGAGCTTTGACCGGGAATCCCGGCCTTGTGTATGCTCCATCACAGTTTTTCCCAAAGGAAAACTGCTGGGAAAAAGACCGCCAGGAACCCCGGTGGGAAAAAACATGTACTCTTTTTTCCCCCCGCAGTTTTCCTGTCGGGAAAACTGCGATGGAGCATACACACGGCCGCCAAAAGCTCTCATGGCAGTTTTCCTGCTGGAAAAACCCCTCGTGTGTACGAGGAATTAGTTGTTACTTCCCATCGCAAGATTTCCAAATAAGAGAGTGAATCTCCCAGTGGGGTCACAGACTGTAAAAAAACATTTTCCACCATTTTTGAATCTTCAAAGAATATTGGCTTTAATTATACGTTAAAGGAGAAGTACAGTATGGGCAAAGCTCTTTTGGCCATACTTACACTTTAGGTCAGGGGAGTTTACTCCTGTGACCCAGATTCAGCCGACAGTGGGCTAAATCTTGCTGTCGGCTGACATCACAGAGCCAGTGCAAGCTCTGCAGGGATCCTGACAATAATGTCTAGATCTGCCCAGATTCCTGTCCGGCAGCTGGCTCATCCTTGGTGAGCCTGAGCCATATACTGTTCTGGTGTGAACGGGCCCTTAAATCTAACAACTCTTCTTGTTTACCTGCTGTGAAAGTATAGATCCCTTTGGACCTCTGGTGCCAGCTCAGATGCAAGTGCTCCACTTCCCATGCTTTCTAGCCATTCACAAAATTGAGCTGTGTTCAAAAAGTATTATCCAGGACACAAGCATTTTCTTAAAGAGGCCAGCAATGGCAGATCCTGTACTTCTCTCACGATGTGTGTAATTTGAAGTATATGTAAGCCAAAAGTTGTTTTTAGAACAATAGATGGAGAATATAAATGCTGTATAATAATAATAATAATAATAAGTGAAGATTAAATCTGCAGTATGCTTTTTTTGCCATCTGTGTCTCATTAAGTAAATTAACCTTAATTTCCTGTCCTGTAGACATATCTTTGGGGCTACTTAGTACAGCAAAAAGTACAAAACTTTGCGTTTTTTTTCCCCCCAAAATTGTTGCTCTTTTGTTTATAGCGCAAAATAATAAAAACCGCAGAGATGATCAAATACCACCAAAAGAAAGCTATATTTGTGGGGGGAAAAAAAGGACGTAAATTTTGTTTGGGTACAGCATCGCATGACAGCGCAATTGTCAGTTAAAGCGACGCAGTGCCGTATCGCAAAAAATGGCCTGGTCATTGAGCAGCCAATTCTTCTGGGGCGGAAGTGGTTAAAGTAGAACTATAGGCATTTTCCCCCCACTTTTGAAAGAGTAAGGGAGGGTTAAAGGGGAGGGGAGATTTACATTCACTTCCTGTCCATTAGCAAAATAAGGGTAGAAATCCCTGCAAATTAAGGGAATCCTTTGGGGCCCCAGGTCTCTAGAACTAGTGTTCCCATTGGAAGCTTTCCCCTCCATTACTGTTCTTGGGACAAAATTTGGGATTTTTTCACTTTCCCTGTTAACGATAAACAGGACAAATGACAGAGGGTGAATCTGTCCGACAGGGGCAGAGGTAGCAATAAAAACCCTGGCATCCCAGATTAACCGTTTGCCGACCATCGCACAACTAAATACGTTGGCAGAATGGCACGGCTGCACAAAAGGGCGTATATATATATATATATGTCCCCTTTAAGAATCGGTATTGTGGACATGAGCGTGCCCGCCGCAAGCTCCATGACTCAGACCGCAGGTCCCGCAGACTCTATGTCCACGGGCATACCCGCAATCGTGTCATGGTGAGGAAGAACGGGGAAATGCTAATGTAAACAAGCATTTCCCTAGTCTTCCTAGTAACAGGACAGTGTACACAGCTTCCTGTAATCGGAAACGGTGATCACTGTCATGTCACACACAGCCCACCCCCCTTACAGTTAGAGGCACTCCCTAGGGCACACTTAACCCCATCACTGCCAGTGTCATTTTCACAGTTATCAGTGCATTTTTATAACACTGATCGCCGTAAATATTACAATGGTCCCAAAAATGTGTCAATAGTCCGGGGGTTAAGTGGTTAAGTTAAAAGCCTTTGTCAAGGCAAAAAAACATTGTTTTTGTTTTTTATTTTCCTTTAATGTCCCTCTCAGATCTACAATGACTGCACTTTCAAGTGCACTTGCAGTGCAAAGTGCATTTGCCATTGGTAAATAACCCCCATAGTGTGCTTCTACCTTCCTCTTTGACATGACAACACAACTCTGAATTCCTAAGCTTGTGGTGTCAGCCCTGCCCATTTAATTTCTGATGCATTACAAAGAACACAGACCTCTCCTTATCTCGATCCCCCCTTCTTTGCCCTCCTCGTGTACAAATAGAGAGCACAGGACATTACCGGACCACATGATTTCTGGCAAAACCAACAGGTATTTTTTGCACTTATCAAACAGACGAAAAAATTACTTTCAATTATGTATTTAGCGGAGGAAATGAGAGAAGTTTGCTGTTAGAATTTATATACACTTTAAATAGCAGTATTGTCCTTTTTGCACCGGAATGCTGCAATTACTACATACACCCCCCATGAAGAACACTTTTATGCCCAGCACTAATTTAAAGCACTGAAACCACATATATAGATTTTCATGGCCCCTTTCTGCTGACAGTCGTTAGTGGGAATCCATCTGCTGCATTTATCAAAGTGACCGCATTAGGAAATGATGAATATCAAGCCATGTTTCACAGCAGCAGTCTGTAAATCTTCCGCTGCAATACTACATTACCAGACCAGTCGCTTGCAAAGCAGCACTAAGGTGTGGCAAACAATAGGCCTAAATATGCCAATGCCTATGAAGCTCAGCAAGCGATATCTTTTAATCAGCCGGCAATGCTGTGAATGCTTCTGATTGGTGCTCCAAGGGTTAACCCCGGAATGATGTAGAACGCCCCAGGCCTGAGCTCTGCTCATCAGAGCATTAAATCTGAAAGCTCAAGAGAACAGAGCAGTGGAGCTGCAAGGGCTGTGTTATGAAGTTCTGCATTAAAAATTCATATTGCAGGCTCGCCACAGTCCCCTTGTCTGGCTGAATGGAGAGCTGGCGGGGGAAATATTACACACCCCACTGTCTTCCTGGCGATTGGAAACATTCCTCAGCAAACAGCACCTCAGGAAGAGAACGAAAGGGCAAACAAACCGTGAAACAAATCAATGGGTTCAATTATCTCTCTTCTTCCTCGTAAAAGGAAACTTCTGATTTGGAAGCCGTTTCATCAAATTTATTTTTAATGACAACTCATCATGACATGAAGACCCCAGACCCTAAATGTGTGTCTGCTTGCTTGGAAAAGAGCAGTTTTGTCAGAAGGATTTTTTTTTTCATTCCACGGAAAACTAAATGAATCGAGCTCCAGTTATTAGCGGGAATGGCCATTCGCAGTACAATAGCCAGAGCTGGGACACCAGTTTAGATCACATTTTGGCACGTGGATGTCCTTAGTGACACCGCAAGGCACATATAATATACTTTAGACTGGGTGCCTTAGATTGTAAGCTCCTTGAGGACAAGTGCCTGTAATAAATAATAACAAACATAGTATACAGAATGAACCTATGTACATACTACCACAGTCTCTAGTAAAGACTTGAAGAGAACGTAAACCCCAACAATGAACTTCTCTTGCTTGCGCCCTTTTGTCAGTTAGGCTGCATTCAAACCTGAGCGTTTCAAAGTCGCACCTTTTTACATTGTTTTTACTGTGTTTTGCCGCGATTTTGTACAGGTCACCAATGTAAAAAGCAAAAAAACGCCTGTAATCTGCCTCACGGAAGCTCATGTTCGTTTTTGAGATCAGGACTTTTTCAGGTGTTTTGCATCAGGTGGCAAAATGCTCAGATGTGAACAGATATGAGCTAAAAACGCTTAGACGTGAATGCATTCTTAAATATATACAGTAAGTTAAAGTGGTAGTGAACCCTCACGTTTTTTTACCTCAAAGTATTCTATGCATTAACCACTTCCCATCCCAGCCATAGTAATATGACGGTCGCAAGGTGGCTCTGCCAATCCCAGGTGGCCGTCATATGATGTCCTCGGCTTCCCGGCCGCTGGCACGCGCGCGATGTCTGCCGTGCACCCACGATTGCTCGTGACAGAGCAGGAACGTGAATCTGTGTGCGCACACAGATCCACGTCCTGTCAGGGGAGAGGAGACCGATTGTGTGTTCCTTATATATAGGGAAAACCGATCGGCCACCTCCCCCAGTCAATCCCATCCCCCTCACAGTTAAAATCACTCCCTAGGTAACACATTTAACCCCTTGATTGCCCCCTAGTGCTAACCCCTTCCCTGCCAGTGACATTTATAGCTCATAGTCATACGCATCGAGGCCCATGGGTAAGACTGCGTTTACAAGCATTTTTTTAAATAATAATAATAATAATAATAATTATTATTTACACAGTAGTCAGTGCATTTTTATAGTACTGATCACTGTATAATTATCAAAGGTCCCAAAATTGTCAAAAGTGTCCAATCTGTCCGCCGCAATATCACAGTCCCGATAAAAATCGCTGATCGCCGCCATTACTAGTAAAATAATTAATAATAATAAAAATGACATAAATCTATTCCCCATTTTGTAGATGCTATAACTTTTGCGCAAATCAATATACGCTTATTGTGATTTGTTTTACCAAAAACATGTAGAAGGATACATATCGGTCTAAACCGAGAAATTATTTTTTTGTTTTTTAAATTGGGATATTTATTATAGCAAAAAGTAAAAAATATTTTGCTTTTTTCAAAATTGTCGGTCTTTTGTTTATAGCGAAAAAAAAAAAATGCAGACAATATCAAATACCATCAAAAGAAAGCTCTATTTGTGGGTAAAAAAATGACCAAAATTCCATATGGGTACAGTGTTGCATGACTGTGAAATTGTCATTCAAAATGTTACAGCGCTGAAAGCTGAAAATTTACCTGTGCAGGAAGGGGGTGAACATGCCCTGTATTGAAGTGGTTAAGGTGAAAAACCTTTTGTGCTGCAGCACCTGCCCAGACCCCTCTTTCTTACCTGAACACGATCTTTACAGCGACAGGGATGGGCACAGCAGCTTTAGCCACTGTCTCTGGGTCCTCATTGGATAGATTAATAGCTTTTGGCTCCCTCTGCTATCAAATCCAGTGACATGGGGGCGGGGCCGAGTCCTACTGTTTGTGTCAATGGACGCAGCAGGAGGACTCGGGGGCCCACCGGCACGAAATCGGTTATCCGTGGGGGCACTCGAGAAGAGGATTAGCCAATATCTTTGGCAATATAGTGTGGATGAGCGAGTTTGGGGTGGGGAAACCTGACTGGCCTGCACAGAGTCCTTTGGGGTGAATTAGAGCAGGGACAGCGAGCCAGGACTTCTTGGTCCAACATCAGTGCCTGACCTTCAAATGCAGATCTGAAAGAATGGTCAAAAATTCCCATGGACACACTCCTAAACCTTGTGGACAGACTTCCCAAAGGAGTTGAAGCTGTTATAGCTGCAAAGGCTGGGCCAACTCAATATTGAACCCTACAGACTAAGACTGGGATGTCATTAAAAACCATGTGCGTGTAAAGGCAGGTGTCCCAATACTTTTGTAGTGTATAAATTCAGACTATCTATACGTATACCTTATGAGATTTCTCAATGCCTACAATATGCAGGGTATGCTCTGCCTGTATCTGCTTTAAATAAAAAATGTTCTCATTTGTAAAGCCTGTTCTTAGTGTAATTGCAAGTTACTTTATAGTTCTAAACACATGCTTTGGATGTTCATGACTCATTAACTGAACAGGAAATCGGAAACTTTAATTACAAATTAACTTTTATTATAGACTCAGCATAATACCACATGTAACAACCATAAAACCACTGTCTTTTATACTCGTTCCAGGAATGCAGTCACCAGTTCAGTATAAGCGTGCGCAACAAAAATATTGGTTCTGTTTTCTCGTTTGATTATTCTTCAACACCAAAGCACTACGTAACCAAGTAGATTTACATGACGTAGGGGATTTTTTTTTTATACTTTAAAAAATGTAAAATTAAAAAATTATCGTAGACTAAATTCGAGTAAATCTGCACTCCATTTTACAGGTTTAAAAATACAACTACCACCCAAAAGCTGGCACCACACAATGCCTACTACCTTTATTAGATCCTCCATGATTTAGTTTCACGTTGTTACTTGGACAAAGCCCTGACAGCCACTTTCCAAACAGACCGGAAAAGGTGCTTAGAGTGAAACTAAAATGTGTGTGTGTGGGGGGACGGGGGGTTGGGAGGTTTATCTATTATATAAAGACACAAGCAGGCATTTTGTGATGGCATTCTGGTTCAAGGCAGGATTTTTACTTTTAAAAGTTTATTATACAGATAAGGTTCTCTTTAAAGCAGTTAGGCCGCATTCACACCTGAGAGTAGCGTTTTGGGACGTTTTTTCTGGCGTTTTGCCACGCGTATTCACACGTGTTTGCATACAGCGTTGTCTGACGTTTTTGAACTTCGTCGTTGTTTATTTTAGCCAATAGGAAAACTGATCATCTCTTTCATCACTTGTTGCTATGTTTGTAGATTTTTTTTATCTTCTTCCTGGGTGAATATTCTATTCCACAGAACAGATTAAAGCGACAAAACGCCCGTAGAAACGCTCGTTGTCGCACTAGATGCTTGAATCGAGCGTTTCCATTAGTTTCTATGGGAATACAAACGTTCAAAAACGCCCAAATCAGCCCGATTTGCGCGACGAAAAAGAGTTCAGAACTTGTTCGAGCTTCAGGCGTTCGGCTTCAGGCGTTTTGGAGTGGAGATGTGAACCATATCCATTGAGAATAATGTATTTTTTCCCCTCTAGCGTTTTATAGCTTCAGGCTTCAGGCTACAAAACGCTCAGGTGTGAATGCAGCCTTACAGCCTTTTACTGTTTATTAAAAGTCAGCAGCTACAAAAAGTGTAGCTGCTGACTTAACAGACACTTACCTGCTCCACGGTCCAGTGAAGCGACCGCCCGGAGCGCCGCTTCCTCTCCGGCCGGCGCCTCAATTCATAGTGTGGGCACCGGGGTGTGACAGCTTTTGGCTTCACGGCCAGGCACTCACTGAGCATTCGCGAGTCGCGCTGCGCTCTATGAGTGGACAGGTGATCTCCTGGGACCTGTCATGTGTCCCAGGAGATCGCATAAATGGAGGGGAGGCGAGAGGAGGAGTCGCCTAGGCGGTCCCTGGGTGGAAGTAGGAAGTGGGACAGGAAGTACCACACCTACCGAAGCCCCCACTCTCCCCCCCAAAAAAATGACATGCCAAATGTCCACTTTTGGGTGGAACTCCGCTTTAAATACATTATTTGCTTTTTCCCAAATCTTATCCAAAAAAGTGTACACAATAAATAGGCAGGTCAGACAAGAATTTGCATGTTTTCTAAAGCTAATACGAATACAATAACCTGCTTCCTGTTAATGTAGAAAAATCCTTATAGAAGAGTAATGGGAAAGTACCTAAAATATTTTGTAGGCAGCCCTTGTCAATAAATACATGAAAACATATCTTGTAAGTTAAAAAATAAAGAAATATTTAAATGGTATAAAAAAAATTAATAAAAAATAAAACTTACTTTAGTCTACAGTATGGTTTGTAAATATATTTGTAGGTGACAGACTTCCGTCTTTTTTAGTAATAAAGCACAACAGGCTCAATTCACTAAGCTCTAAAAAGCATTGTCATTGCAACCAATATTTTCAGAAAACAGCCAATGAGAGCTAAAAAAAAAGGCACTTTATGGGAACACATCTGTTATAGCTTTGTGAATTAAGTCTAATCACTGTGTTTTATTGCTCTCATTTTTCATTGTAGGCCTTAAGTTTGATTCTGACCTGAATAAAAAAACAGGCAATCTCGCATGTTTACATGATTTTTATTGTGTTCTGGGAGTGTCAAAATTCAGAGGACAAACAACAACCAGATCTGTGCTTCACTTAAAGTGTTACTAAACCCAGAACCTGCATTTAACATATCTGGTCTCCCACAGTACACAGAACATGGAAATACAAAAGATTTAGTAAATATAAACTGCTAAATACCTTCTCTTATCAGCAGTATATAGCAGTCCTGTGACTTCTAACAGTATCTGCTTAAGCTTGTAGGAGGAGTTTCATTCTGCCTTGATCCTCTGTCTGGACAGTGCCGTCGTGCACTCTCCCAAAAAAAATAAAAAATCTCTAGCAATACACACCAAACTGAGCACGTGCAGCCTGACTCCTAAGGCTTTGTTCTATTGAGAGATGGGTTGGAGTTAAAGAAGAAGAGGATCAGAGAGACAGGATCACACAGCCTTTATACACAATGCAGAGGATTAACCCCTTAGGTTCCACATTGAGTATAACAAGCATGCTTTCCTGCATATACAGACTGATTTTACTGTTGTAAGAGTGACAGTGCCTATTGGTAAAGAGCTGTGGTGGTCACATATTCCCCCATACTCAGAAATACCAGGCATTGCTTTCAGCACTCAACGGAGTTGTGGGAGTGCAAACGAAATTCAAGTAGATCCTTCTGGGGAAGGAGGGATTAAACCAAACCTGTTGCTTTGTCCTGAATGGGCGATGTAAAAATTAGCTTTACAGTATAACTATAGGCAACTTTATTTTTTGTTAAGGTTTGGATAGAGTGGATAGGGATTAGAATGCCTGCCAGGCGTTTTACTGCTGTCTGTGCCATTAGGGAGACTCACCCTCTCTATTTGTCCTGTTTCCCAATATCACTGAAGGTGAAAGTAAAACAAAATCCCAAATTATGGGTTGGAACCAGAACAGTAGTAGGAGAAGAAATCTTCCAATGGGAACATTAGTTCTGGTGAACCTGATACCACCCTGGAATCCCCTCACTTTGTAGGGTTTTTCTCTCACTTCCGGTTTTGGCCTTTGGGACAGGAAGTGAGGGGAAGATTCCCCAAAGGGACACGAATGGCAAAAAAATTAAAAAAATAACAGGGGTTTTAACCCTCCCTTGCCCTATCCAAAATGAAAAGAAAAAATATATGTTTTTAGTTCTTTAAGTAACTTTGTTATTTACCTTACATCTGTACACAATTGTACTTTAGAAATAATATAAACTTTAGACAAAACGACATACCTCAGAAAAAAAAACTGTACTACTGCCAAAATGATTCCCTGCATTGTATTTCTGCAACTATAATAGTAAAAGTTGCACTGATAGCATATTATTGATACATCTGTTTAGAGTGTAATGTTGACCCTTTAACTAGATATAACTCAAAAGGTCCATGGAAAAAAACATGCATACTGCATTATATACAACTGCCAATTTGCTTTTTAGAGATCTCTTTTTACATAGAATACAGAAAACTAGTGATACCCCATTAGTGCCCTGGAGACAGGAGAGGTGTGCATGCAGTTCTATGATACCTCCATATTTACATATCAGAGCTAAAAACAAACAAAAAAAATGGGACCTAAATCTGGAATATAAGGCCAGACCTAAATCTATCTGGCCTTACATTCCACTAATTTCATTTTTTTTTTTTTTTAATAAGGAGCTATGCAGTACTTAATTTGCTTATTGTTATGATCATGTGTTCATGTTCATATATGAGCACATCTCTACAAAATGAAGGGAAACCCTTCTTAGACAGGAAGATTTGCCCTTCCCTTGTTCTGGAGCTATAAAGTGTTGGATTTCCCATGACTTTCTGTCACTGAGAAACAACCACCTGAAACAATTACGGAGAGTGAATCTACCCAACAAAGAAACAGACAGCAATAAAAAACGTTTTGAAGAAAAAGTCAGCACTCAACCAATAAACCTTAAGATTTTAATGAGATCACATGGCAAGAATAATGAGCAAACACCAATACCAAACCAAAGGCATGGTATGTTTACTCTGCATATTTGCACATTGATCCTACAATATGACCTTGTTAAAAGTTTAAGGTTTATTGGTTGAGTGTTGCTTTTTCCCTTTAAATGGTCATTGTCCACTGACAACGTTAGCTCTTCAAGCTAGGGAAACAAAAAGGGTCTGGTGCTTGATGAATTTGCCATAAAGCATTAAAAACTTGAAAAGGGGTTCTAATCCTTTCCTATGCTATACAAATACTTTAACCACTTAAGGACCGCCTCCTGCAGATATACGTCGGCAGAATGGCACGGCTGGGCACAAGCACGTTACCTGTACGTCCTCTTTAAGTGCCCAGCCGTGGGTCGCAGGCGTTCGCCCGCGACCCGGTCCGAAGCTCCGTGATCATGGCCGCGGGACCCGATCGCTGCCGGAGTCCCGTGATTGGTCCCCGGAGCTGAAGAACGGGGAGAGCTGTGTGTAAACACAGCTTCCCCGTTCTTCACAGTGGCAGCTTCATTGATCGTGTGTTCCCTGATATAGGGAAACAGGATCAATGATGTCACATGTCCAGCCCCGCCCCCCCACAGTTAGAAAAACATATGAGGTAACTCATAACCCCTACAGAGCCTAGTGGTTAACTCCCAAACTGCAATTGTCATTTTCACAGTAAACAATGCATTTTTATAGCATTTTTTTCTGTGAAAATGACAATGGTCCCAAAAATGTGTCAAAATTGTCCGATGTGTCCGCCATAATGTCGCAGTCATGAAAAAAAATCGCTGATCGCCGCCATTAGTAGTAAATTTTTTTTTTATAAAAATGCAATAAAACTATCTCCTATTTTGTAAACGCTATACATTTTGCGCAAACCAATCGATAAACGCTTATTGCGATTTTTTTTACCAAAAATAGGTAGAAGAATACGCATCGGCCTAAATTGAGGAAAAAAATATTTTTTTTAATATCTTTTTGGGGGATATTTATTATAGCAAAAAGTACAAAATATTGCATCTTTTTTTTCAAATTGTCGCGCAAAAAATAAAAACCTCAGAGGTGATCAAATACCACCATAAAAAGCTGTATTTGTGGGAAAAAAAGGACGCCAATTTTGTTTGGGAGCCACATCGCACAACGGTCAGTTAAAGCGACGCAATTCCGAATTGCAAAAACTGGCCAGGTCCTTTACCTGCATAAAGGTCCGGGTCTTAAGTGGTTAAAGAAGAACTCTGGTAAGCTTTTAAAACATGTACGGTGTGGCTTCCTCCCTTCCCTCAAAGTCCTCATGTATAATGCAGGACAGCTGATTCTGCAGTGTACATTATGACATCAGTGAGGGAGGTTTGCACAACCTTTGTGGGTCCAGTTGTCCAGCGGTCAGAACAGTTTACGCAGCGCTTTACAATATAGATGAATAAAAGTAGTTCCCGATATACAACCCCCTAGACCACAGGTGTCAAACACAAGGCCCACGGGCCGAATCCGGCACTCCGGGCCATTTCATGTGGCCCTTGCACCACTCCAGCCCTCCTTTGGGCCTCCCCCAGACCCTTATTTTCTGCCTTCAAGCAATGCATCCAGCTTGTTCCCAGCAGCAGCATAAGGAAATGCATTGTGATCTAAGGGAGAGTGGGGGACTCAACTTCTGATGGTGGGGTGGCTCTTGACATCGAATGTAAAATGGAGGAGATGCGCTGGACATCTAATCTTACAGATACAATCGGCCCTTTTGAGGGCAATCATAATGCTGATGCGACCCACAAGGAAACTGAGTTTGACACCCCTGCCCTAGACTTTAACCATACTATCCTGGGGTAGGGGGGGGGGTGCAAAATATAAGGTTTAAAGAAGTTCAGCTTAAATTTCCTTTGTTCATGTCCATGGCAAATGCTGTTAGTAAAGTTGACCAAGCAATCTGGCATAAATTAGCACTAAATTAATACCATGAATTCCATAATCTGTCATGGGATTAATAAATACTCATGCCATTCAAAAGCATAACACATTTCTTACAACCATTTCTAAAAAAAAGGATCAACCCTGTTACTGTCAGTAGCCCACAAGATGGCAGCTTCTGCTGACAGGTACACTTTGACACTGGAAATTATTTGATAGGTCATCTGAGTGCAGAATTTTTTATTATTATTACATTTTCCAGCATCCTGAAGCACAGATCCTATACACAACCAATTGAAAACCCCGCTTAGCATCTGTCTAAAAGAAAATGCTGCATTAATAAACATGAAGTACACTTTTACCTCCCACTCTCAAAGACGGAATAAAACAAAGACCAGCTGTATTCATCAATGGATCCTTGTTCTAAGCAAAAAGGCTAATTACATTTTATTTTGAGCCTACACATGGAAAACTTTACAGTTGCCATAAGTGGCTTTCTGATATTCCATCCGACACTGGTAATATTGCAGAGAGAGAAGAAAAAACCCTCTGCTTAGTAACACTTTCCAAGCCATGTACCTGCAGTTACTATAAAATACTCTGTAGCGTTCAGGTAGGTTTCACCAATACTGCCAAGTAAATGATAAAATCATGAGAGATCTATATCGTTTTTTTTGCTAAATGACATCTGCATATTTGCATTAAAGTGATACTAAACACGCACTGTTTAATTTATATTATACCTTTAATTTCTGTATATGGATGATGGCACTAATTATTTTAATAAAAATAAAATAAAAACATCCAAGTACCTTTTCCCTAATCAATATACAGCGGTCACATGACCCAGATCTTTCACAGCCTGTCTGCAGGGAAACATAAGCAGGGGGAGTGCCTAGTCCTCTGCTGCTGGTTACATGTTAAAAAAAAAACAGCCTTTGGAATACAGAGTAAAAATAAATAAATTATATCAAACTGCTTTAAATTGTCATACAAATACATATTTGAAATCAAATCTTTACTTCTTGGGCAATAACATGGTGTGGGTGTCACACCCTCCAGTCTGCATCTTAGAATAAGAGGGAGGCGAAACCTCCATTAATCTACATGTAATAACCCACCACCATTGTGTTTAGCTGGTTAGTG
This sequence comes from Rana temporaria, assembly GCF_905171775.1. Lineage (NCBI taxonomy): Eukaryota > Metazoa > Chordata > Amphibia > Anura > Ranidae > Rana > Rana temporaria. Next base: position 440,679,818 of record NC_053490.1, read on the forward strand.
GGCATGGAGGAGAAAGGAGGGAGCTGTCATTTACCACTGTGTATACGCCCACATGTGTGACTCTATAGTCACATGGGCTGCTCAGATGTGATAGGGAGGAAATGCTCAGCATAGAAACTCACTAAAAACTGAGCATGTGCAGAGTTGCCACCACAGCTGCAAAATCCCTAGCTGAATTGGGGACATGGACAGAAGATAGAGATAGATAGCAGCAGGATCAACCAGTTTTTTTTCCAGAATACAGAAAACGAATCTCATAATGACGGAGTGAGTATGAGCAGCCTGTAATACACCATTTATTGATAGTCTTTTTTATGATGTGGGTTTAGTGACACTTTAAAGCAAAGTTCCACCCATTTAAAAGTCAGCAGCAACAAAAAGTGTAGCTGCTGACTTTTAATAATCAGACACTCACCTGTCCCACGGTCCAGCGATGCGGGTGCATAAAGACTTGCTCCTCTCTGTGGTGCTGGCATTCTAACTGTGGTGCGCACTGCGCATGCATGAGCCACACTGCAGATGGCCAGGCAATCTTCTGGGACCAGTGACGTGTCCCTGAAGACTGCAAGGAGGGAGGGGGAGCTGAGAACTTCCTTCCGGCGCTGTGGCGCCAGGGGAGGAAGTGGGAGCTGGGTGCCTGTAAAAACTGGGTACCCGCCCCAAAAAATTACCCCCTGACGTGCCAAATGTCGCACGTCAGGGGGTCACCAGCACTTAAAGCAGAAGTTTCATTTGTAAGTGGAACTCTGCTTTAAAGCGGGGGTTCACCCTAAAAAAAACTTTCTAACATTACAATGAGCTGACCTGTGACACGGACATTATGCTGGTCTTTTTTTTTTTTTCGTACATACCGTTTTATCTGTATTTTCTCCCCGGATTCCCCGCGGGAGTGGGCGTTCCTATTCACAGGGTAAGTGATTGACGTTCTTCTGACCGGCGCATACAGCGCGTCACGAGTTCGGTTTCTTTCGGCAACTCATGACGCGCTGTATGCGCTGGTCGGAAGAACGTCAATCACTTACCCTGTGAATAGGAACGGGAAATCCGGGGAGAAAATACAGATAAAACGGTATGTACGAAAAAAAATAAAAAAAGACCAGCATAATGTCCGTGTCACAGGTCAGCTCATTGTAATGTTAGAATTTTTTTTTAGGGTGAACCCCCGCTTTAAGAATGCTCAAACTACTGTACCAGATACCTCTCAGGCTGTTTTATACAACTACAGGAAAACAAGTAACTGTGCAAGTCTGATCGAGAAGGCAGACATCTGATTGCTTATAATGTACAAGATGGCTGTTTTTATTTCCTTTTGGTTTAAATGACAATGTGATAAAGTTTATTATGGTAATAATCTGAGATTATTACGGCTACTACAAGTGATAATAGAACTGTTCCAAAGTTATTTGTTTTGAACTCTAACTGGAGCCTAATTGTACAGATTATCAGGACTGGACAAATTAACACTGCATGGTAAAAGAGAGTTTAATCAAAAAGCCATCGTTTTATGTGGCCAGGAAATGTGTGCTTCTACCAACAATAAAAATCTGGGATCTGTTAAGCCCCATACCAAGTACATAAAAAATTTTTTTATAGGAGGGTGTGAAATATGGCCCGTGACAGCACCAAGGGATGCATGATGCACATAATATATAGTATATGCAGCTCCAGAGAGATCGATCACAATTCAGACATACTAAATGAGATGGTTAGAGACTGTGGACATGTAATATACAGGAATGGAGACTGGAGAAATGCTGCTGGAGACAGTCAGATCTGGGATATGTTATATAGGACTTCACGCTCCCAATCTTGCTAAACACTGCTGGGGTCTTCAAATAGCTGCACATTAGAGGCTGCAAGAGGCCCTCGGGCTGTAGGTTGGGCACCAGACCTCTACCAGGAAAATATCAAGGAATTACAATGTCATATTGTTGCCAAAAGTTACGATTCAGGAAATCTCTTTTTTACTGGATCTGCATATCTACCATTGGGAGTAATTTCGCCAACCCTCACATCATTTTTAAGTGATAAAGCGTGGCACTAGCTTAAAGCTGAACTCTAGGCATAGTTTTAAAAATATAATCCAGTTATGGATGGGAATTTCTTTTCATATAGGCTTCCTGTATAACCCTGGAGGAGCAGCATGCACACTGGCAGACAAAGGAGAGAGAAAGAGATATTCGCCATATATGTCATCGGCGCAAGCAAACTATAGAAAGGGCACGATCCATGCCATTTCTATAGGGCCTGTGTCGTGACCGTCAGCTCCCGCGCGCATGCGAGTCCCCAGCCCCAGAAGGAAGAGGGGTTGAAGATGGACACGATCACACAGAAGGGACAGCGGTGACATCGCTGGCTTCTTCTGCACATAATGGGCTAGTATGTGATGCATACTAGCCCATTACACTTTTACTTTGCAGGGAACAAAGGGTTCAGGGTTTACTTCCTTTTTAATGATTACAGTGCTGAACTTTCCCAGGGCTTAGCTTTAACTGCAGAATAGTTTGCAAAAAGGTTTAATTCATAGTAGGACCTAGCTGTGCTGCCTGGCATATACCTGGATCACAAGACTGGATAAATAAAATTACAAATCCTTTTAGCAAGTAAATAGTTTACATATTTGCCTTAGCGGTTTGCTTTTAACTTGAATTAGACTTTCAAGTTCCCACCAAGTAATAATTTGTGCTTTACACAAAAAGGTTTTGTTTTATGTTCCCAACAAATTGTTCACACTATCCAACAATCTCAGTCTGTTGCCTGCTAAAATGCAAAGCAAAATGAGCCAGTCATACACCAATACAAGCATACTACATAGTAGCTTGATCATATAATAAATTAAAAAAAAAAAAGTAACAAATAAAATCTCTTTTTAAAAATAACCTCTCAATATAACACCATTTAGTTTGCACAAAAATTGTTGTTCTAGCGATCTTGACGCTTTTTAAACTATTAATTTCATAAATCCTACACCGCTTAATTTCCAGGTTGTGCTGTGATTTTTCTCAACTTCCGACAGTTACTTCCTGTTGCCCTGCCCATGGGACTACATGTCCCATGAGCACTTGCATACAATTTTTTCTACTGCGCATTGCACTTGTTGTATTTGCTCTTATTTAGAGATGACAAAACTCATCAAAGGCATGTAGGTGGGGGTTGGGCAGATTTCAAAGGCACCGCGTGTCTACAGAGAGGGCTAGTAAAAGAAGCCACTGCAGAAACGGATGACAATCAGGAAAAAAGATAAACAACCCACTACTAAAAGTGCAACTCTGAAAAAGAAAAAAAAACACAATACAAGACAAAAGAGACATAAAAATAAAAATACAACTGGTAAGTAAGGTGATATATGCACATTACTCAAATGGGTTTAAAGTGTATTTCCAATTTTGCAGCCAAATGGTCATAACACATATTTGCTATATGTTTTTATTCACATAGCATATCTTTAAAAAAAGATTAACAATTGTTGGCTGCTTTTTTTTTGCTCCGTTTTCAAAACTCCAAAACTCAAGTTTTCCCCTTTCACCTATGTTCTGTTAAGGCGAGGGCTAAAGAGTTCCTATGCTCACAGCATACACGTTTCATTTTTTAACATCAGCATTAGGGTGAATTTGATTTAAATCACTAGTAAAATGGCTTGATTGAAATCAACTCAATTTAAATCATAATTTTTAAAGAGCAACTAATCTCTGTCTCTGCAGCTCCTCCTCTGACCCGCTGATGATTTGCAGACAGCCCCGTTCACTTTAATGGGACGGCTGGTGATGCGGCAGTAACAAATTAGGGTGAGGGACGTGGCGGCAGCAGGTGAGTGGATGTCCGCTAACAGCCCCTGCCATAATTAATCTGAAATAACAGATGCTCTTTAAATGTAAGCACCTATTCTTGCTGGTAGTTAGAATCTTTACCATTTTCAAACAAAATGAAGGTTTACCATTTTGAATAATAAGCTGTCAGGTTAGTAAAACAGCGATGTCAGAACCGATTCAATCATACAGTTTGCAATGTACATAGATTTGCAAAACAATGGGATAAAGGAATATTCCTGAACTTTGGTTTATCTCATGGTTACTGTGAAATTGTGTGAATGCATCAATGCAGTGCATGTTATCTCAGCTTGCAGAGCTTGAATTCATTGAATGAGTTAACCAAAAATGTAAATATTGAAGAATATACAGCCTCAGGCCCGGATTCAGAAAGACTTACGACGGGCGTATCTGTAGATACGCCGTCGTAAGTCCGAATCCGCGCCGTCGCAACTTTAAGCGTATGCTCAAACTGAGATGGGCTTAAATGTTGCTAAGGTACGACCGGCGTAAGTCTCCTACACCGTCGTATCTTAACTGCATAATTACGCTGGCCGCTAGGGGCGTGTATGCTGATTTACGCCTAGAATATGTAAATCAGCTAGATACGCCTATTCACGAAGGTACGCCCGGCCGTCGCAGTACAGATACGCAGTTTATGTAAGGCTTTTTCCGGCGTAAAGTTACCCCTGCTATATGAGGCGCAGCCAATGTTAAGTATGGACGTCGGGCCAGCGTAGAATTTTCCGTCAATTACGTCGTTTGCGTAAGTCGTTCGCGAATAGGGCTGTACGTAATTTACGTTCACGTCAAAAGCATTGACTTTTTGCGGGTTAATTTGGAGCATGCGCACTGGGATACTTTCACGGACGGCGCATGCGCCGTTCGGAAAAAAGCGTAATTTACATGGGGTCACAATAAATTTACATAAAACACACCCACATCTTCCACATTTGAATTAGGCGGGCTTACGCCGGCCTATTTACGCTACGCCGCCGCAACTTTGCTTTGTGAATACTGCACTTGCCTGTCAAAGTTGCGGAGGTGTAACGTAAATAGGATACGTTACGCCCGCACACA